>NC_133665.1:174002399-174117399 GCF_037893015.1 Macrotis lagotis
GCCTCTATAGACACCAATAGAGAGGCTATTGAAGTAGTCCAGGTGACAGGTGATGAGGTGGCAGATGTTCCAGATGTGGTGGCTGGAGAATGCTCGTTGACTAAAATCTCAAGAGATCAGTTACCCAAGGAGTTGGCTTTACCCTTATTTCTAACATTGCTGTTTTGTAGATGTTTTCTCATCTCTCTCTGTGAGACTTTATATTGCTTAAGTGAAAGGATTATTCCTTCCTAGGAAAGATTGGAGAGAACAGGATGAATTTGAGAGATGTTAATGAGTTAGAATCAATATGAGACCAAGATCTAATTAATAGCTAGTTTGTTAATTAACTAAAATGCATTTATTGAGCTCTTTGTGCTGAGCCCTGTGTGTATAGATAGATATAGATATATTATATCTATGTGTATGTATAGATAGATATAGATATGGATATGGGTATGGGTATGGATATGGATATGGATATGGATATGGATATGGATATGGATATGGATATGGATATGGATAGAGAGACAGAGATAGAGACAGAGACAGAGACAGAGACAGAGATAGAGATATTTGCGGGGGGGGGGGGGGGGGGGTCAAGACATTACCTTGTTCTCTAGAAGCTTCCAGACCAAGTTAAGAGAGAAAACTAGGACCTAAAACAAGGCTTCTTTTCTTCTAGTCATCAATGGCCCATTGGAAGTTATGGCTTGCAAGTCACCTAGAAGTTCAAAGGATGGGGAGATGAGGGAGACCTAGAACAAGGGACTGGAGGACTGTGAGGGGGCTGTGGAAGCAGCAGCCCTTGAACTTGGTCTTTGCAGAATTACATAAGAATTCTAATGATAATTATGTAAGAATTCTAATGACAATTGTAATGCAGAATTATAATGGGTAGAAGGGAGTTCCAGTCAAATGAAACCTAAGGGCATGGATGTTGCATTAAGCCTGGGGTGTCTGTAGGACAGAGAGAGTGAGCTCTTTGGGCTATCTCAGAGGATGCCTATGGGAGAGTAGTGCGAGAGACATAGATGAGAGGGATAGCAGGCCTCAGAAGCCCAGCAGATGGTGTAAAAGAAGAAAATGAGCGCTGGAAGTTTCTGAGGAGAGGCATGATGAGAGAGAAACAGTGGTGAAGGATGATGCTTCTGCCAGAGGTGTGGACAGAATATTGGTGCTCAGTCCAAAGGTGTTAGGACATGGTCTCCTGCTGATACTTGTTGGGTTCTTTTGGATTCTTATAATCCCTCATAAATTCTAAAAGTTTTCTTTATTTACCAGTTATAATGCTGCAAGGGTTTGCAAAACTCTTTACCAATAGGATCTTATCTTCTCACAACCCTGGGAGGCAGGTTCTACCATTGTCCCCATTTTATAGGTGGAGAAGCTTAAGTAGACAGGGATTAAATGACTTGCCCAGGGCCACATAGCTAGTAAGTATCTGAAGCTGAATTTGAATTCAGGTCTTTTGGTCTCCAAGGTCTCCAAATTCAGAATTTTCTCCATGTACCACCAGCTGCTCTAGTAGGGGTAAAGGAAAAGTAGTTAAAGAAACCCCACTGCATGCCAGTGATGACTAGATATTTTATCAATATTATCTCATTTGATCCTTATAACAAACCAATGAGGTTAAGAAAACTGAAGCAAGCAGTGTTTAAGTGACTTGTCCAGGGTCAAAAGACAAGTAAGTATCTGAAGCTGTATTTGAGCTCAGTCTTTCTGACTCTAAGCCCAACACTTCATCTCTGGAACAAAGATCCTAAAATCATTGGTTTATAGCTGAAATGGAACTTAGGGGATGACTAGTCCAGCTTCTAGTTTTTACAGATTAAGAAACTGAGATCCACAGAAGTAAAATGATAGCCAGGATGTGTCCAAGGAGTCTTCCTGACTCTAAGTCCAAAGTTTTATCCACCAAACTGAATCATGATGCCATCTTTGATGACGAGAAGCATATAGAAAATCCTAAGTACCAATTTGCCCCAATTCTCCAAAAGTAATGCCATGAGCCCTAGAATGACTCAGTAAGTTGAAAACTTGGAAGGTCAACTCAAGGGAATTATACCTTTGCCCAGTTGTTGGCTGAATACTCTAGGAGGCCAAGTATCTTCTGTACCTAGTACAAGGTGGCAGGGTTTAGGGTTGGGATCTTATAAAAAAAACAGTGATGATTGCCCAGAAGAAGCCCATCTGTTCATCCATCCTAAACCTACGCACTCAGTACCCAAGTGACACTAGCACCTGCTCAAGGGAAGGGAACCAGGAGCAAAGGCAGCTTGGAACTTCCTCTGAAATACTTAGAATTGTCCCATTTAGAGCTTGGGGGCTGTTTAAATGGACTAATCAATTCAGCCATGGGTCCAGGATGTTTGTCTCTGATTATCATTTTGTTAACTTGTTGAAAACAGATCAAAGGGAGTTGGGCATTATATGATTATCTCAACTCTCAAGTTTGCCCTAGTCCTAATGCTTTATTATTTACTGTCTTTCTTGTCTACTCATTCAAAACCCAGGTTGCCTTTTGAAGTAGGAACTGTTTAACTTTTGTCTTTGTTTTCCTGGTGTCTAGCATTTCAGCCTCATTCATCATCATCATCATCATCATCATCATCATCATCATCATCATCATCATCACCATCATCAAGTCAACATTTATAGAGCACTTTTAATGTTTACCATTTACTGAGTCCTTCACATATTATCTCAATTGATTCTTGTGAACTCTGTGAGGTAGACATCATAATTATCTCCATTTTATAGGTGAGAAAATAGTCGGATTGAAGGTTAAGTGACTTGCCCAGGGTCACACAGTTAAATATCAGAGGAAAGATTTGAATTGAAGAGGCATTGCAAAACTCCAATGAGAGATTCTATGTAAGCCTTTTTATTAAAATATGAGCTATGATTAACAGAGCTGACTCCCAATAGTCCACCAAGCAGCAGGCACTTTATTAAAGTCTTACTGTATACCCAAGCTTTTAAACTATTTTCAAACATTTGTTGTCCTTTAGTCATTTTCTAACTTTATTCACAACAGAACTAAATGTACTTTGGGTCTCAAGAGTGAATTTGCTAGTCAGAAAAGACTAAATGATTCCATTAAAGTCAACCTGGAGGGAGATGAATGGAAAACCCTTCCATTCTGCTCTAAGATGACCTCTTGTATTCCATAAGCATCCCTTTAAAGAAAAAAAAATTTCCTGCAAAGTTTTAAAACTTATAAGCTTCATAAGCTGAAAAAAAAACCCTTAGAATTTGAAAAATTAATCTTGCCCTCCATAATACTCAACTGTGCCCTGGATTCAGTTCAAAACCTATTTATGAAGCTTATTATATGTTTGGCTCTCTGTTAGATACTAGTTGAATAAAAACAAAATAAATTAATCTCTGCCTTCAAAGAGCTTACATTCTACAAGAGTGGAGATAAATAAATTAAAAATATACACAAAATTATACTAAAGTAGCATCTGTTCAGTTAGATAACAAATTAAAGTTTTTGATTAATTAGATGTTTTCTGATTTTCCTTGGCCCGCAGTTGTAGTCATTTTTCCTGTGTTCTAAATCAGGACAAGAAGATGGGCTAGAAAAATGTAAAGGCTTCACTTAATGACTCTAATCTAAAGAGTTCTCATTTGGGGAACATCTCCTTTGCTTCTTTATCTTTGCATTCTTTTAACACAGAAATCCCAGGGCTGGGAAGGAAAAAGAAGTAAAAAAAAAATAGACTTGGACTTGTTCCTCCAAATTGCTGCCCACTTTGTGAAGGAGTCTTCCTGGGAAGGTGTCATCGGTGTTGGAAATGTGGCCCACTCATAGCTGTCCAACAGTTGCCCAGCTGGGAGGGGGGTAGACCTTTTTCATATTGAAGGCAGCTTGCTCGGGGAACTGCTTTATCATTTTAATTGCTTTTTTTTCAGAGTCCGAATACCTGCCACTGAACAGTGTGCATCTTAAAAGATCTGTGCTAAGAAATTTGCCATAAGATCTATTTAAAGCTCTGGTACATGATACATCAGAAGTTTCTAGAAAGAGTTTTTGATGAAGACAGCCCTGAGTGGTTAGTGTGATGAAGGTCTGGCTTATTCAACTGATGCAACCCCTCCAGGTAGAGCGTACTGGAGAGTTCACCTCCTAAATGTTGGGATAGCCCGTAAGGGAAGCAGAGTAAAATGCCAGGGGACATTTTTGTAACTGGTTCCAGTTGGCTTGACACAGGGTAAATGAGAAACTCCTCCATTAGCTAAGGAGGCATTTATAAAGAGAACCCCAGCTGGCTTTCTCCATCCTCCTTTGCCTGTCTTTGTTTCATTGGTTGACTACCCTCATGGTAGCTGGACAGAACTATAGTGTAAAGGGAGAGGTGAGAAAGGTCCAGATTTGCTCTGTGTCAGACAGGTAAAAAGAGACAGAGCTAGTACTGAAACATAGGTTCTTCCTCCCAGATTCAGAACTTTCCATTGTACCTCTCTGTCACTCTCTTCACCATACAGTCCACTTGGGGTACATTACCAAACATGAATCAGACATTAAACCTTGTCCATTGAACTGTGTGTGAAAGAACCTAGTTCTATCCATTGGTAGAGGATAGAACACCAGATATGGAGTCTGGAAGACCTGGTTTGAGTCTCGCTTCAGTCTTATCCATTGTACTGTGTGAAAGAGCCCAATTCTATCCACTGAGAGAGGACAGAATGTCAGATATGGAGTCTGGAAGACCTGGGTTCAAGTCTTACTTAAGTCTTGTCCACTGTACTGTGTGAAAGAACCCAATTCTATCCACTGAGAGAGGACAGAATGTCAGATATGGAGTCTGGAAGACCAGGGTTCAAGTCTTACTTAAGTCTTGTCCACTGCACTGTGTGAAAGAACCCAATTCTATCCATTGGGAGAGGATGGATGGAAGGCTAGATATGGAGTCTGGATGACCAGGGTTCAAACACTTACTAGCTGTTATCTCAGAAAGTTCTCATCTATAAAATGAGGGATTTGGACTTGATGGCATCTAGGGTCCATTTCATTTTTGAAACTTTCATCAGAGATTTAATTTTAACTGATAATAGTTTTGTCTGTTTTCTTATCTAATGTAGGTCTGTGGCTTATAGCTGTCTGTCATCTGCCTGTAAGCTTTCTGCGCTGCCTGGGATTGTAAAGGTTTTTGAAGCCCAGGATGGAGCAGTCAACCTTTTCTGTGACCTCCAGAGCTTTTTTCTGATCCTGAATGTAGGAAATGTTTCTTAATCACAAAGGTGAATCAGACTCTTGAGCTATGGTGAGGAAAATGAGGCTTTGTGAAAAAGCATATGGCTTTTGAAAACATCTGACCTTTAAGAGTGACTAGGATGAAAAACAGTCCAAAATGACAGAGGGGAATAAAGGTACTCGAGGGAAGGGAGCCCGAAGGAGAGATCTGAACAGAGAAGTTGCTGTTAGTACTAAATGTTTGAATTAAACTGTTGGGGGAGTGGGGAGAAGAGAACATCATTCTAGTGGACTTGGCTCAATCTTAAAGTTAGACACTGGACATATGTGACCTGGATCCCAAACTTCTAATAATAGTAATTTTTACAGGTAATAATTTGTTTTATAACAATGATATATGTGAATCCTGTAGGGATCTTTACATTGAATAAATTCATTCAATATAGCTGCTGTATATTATGCATATCCTGACAGAGAGATGGATGAACAGATGGACATATGATTAGGTAGAGAAATGAATGAATAGATGATAGATGGTTAGTTAGACAGATGTGTCAAAATAGTTTCTGTGCTGAAGCAGTTAGGCAGGTAGTGAGGCCAATCCAGTTCACTTTCCTATCCATGTGATTTCTTGATGGTAGTTATTGATTAAGAAATTCAGCTACTGGGGCAGCTAGTGTGGTGCAGTGGATAGAGCACCGGCCCTGGAGTCAGGAGTACCTGAGTTCAAACCCGACCTCAGACACTTAATAATTACCTAGCTGTGTGACCTTGGGCAAGTCACTTAACCCCTTTGCCTTGCAAAAACCAAAAGAAAAAAAGAAAAAAACCTCAGCTACCTTAGTGGTGGAATTTTAGAACCTTTAGTCCCCTCATTCTTTTTTTACTTTTTACTGAGTTTGCAAGAAAGTGATGTTTCTTGAGCTATAGAAGGCTCGGGTTATAACTGTGCCCTAAACATGCTTTACTTTATTCCTGGATCCTCTTTTCATCAGCTGCCTTGCAGAACCAAGATTACCTACCTTCCTTCTAGAATTTTAACCATAATTAAATGAATTGTCTTCTGGTTCACCACTCCTTTATCTGTGTTATCTCTGCCCTTTAAAATATAAACTCCTCAAGGACAAAGACTGGTATCCCTTTTGTAGTTATATCTTTATCATCTACTATGATGTTTGCTACCTTAAAATGATTTTTTAAAAAAAATTCATACACTTGAAGTTGGAGTAAATGCATTCATTCATTCAATTATTTAAAATTCTTTGTCCATCTGATAAAGCCTACAGACCCCTTATCAGAACAATATTTTTAAATTCGTAAAATATAACAGAATTAAAAGGAAATAACAAATTAAAAAAAGATTACATTCAAAAAGTATTGCTTTTGTGGGCAGGAGGGTGATCTCCAGTCCAAAGCCTACAATTTGCATCACTTAGGCAGATGCAAAGTAAAGGAAATGAAAGTGAATATGTATCTCTTTGCTTCCTGTGCCTAATCTGCACAGTTCTATTCACAGTCCGACTTTCAGTAAAGTAGATGCGTGTTTAAAGCCTTACACCATTTATGAAACTCACAGACCAAGAAATTATTCCCAGCCTGCTAGCAAGAGCCATCTGACACCACACGACCTCCCATATCAAAGGATTCTGAGAAGAGGGGGAAAGGAGGCTCCACTGATTTTTTTTAAAGCAAAACACAAAAAGAGGTAGTCCGTACATTAAGTAGAAAGACCAAACCTTTATTGGAGGACCAGATGACAGTGAAGAAGGTAGCCCCCAAAGCTTCCTCGGAATGTTCATTTATCATGAAGATGAAATACCACCCCAAGAATATTTTTCCTGCCCTCCTCCCCTCTCTAGTTTTAAAGCTTCAGTCTTCATGCATCCTTACCCATGTAAATGAGTTGTTTACTTTGCTATTTTATTAAGTATTTGCATTGCTTTTTATAAAACAAATTAGTGATTCCAACTTGGGTTTCATTACACTTCCAGAGAGACTACATCTGGGGTATTGGAGAAGAACCCCTTTACTGAAATAGCTGAGTACTTTCATTAAAGAAAAAAAAAACTCTGGGATAATTTAGAGTCATTTGTTATAGGTGGAAGAGCCCTAGAAATTTATGTAGCTCCATTAGCATTAAGAATTAAGGATGCTTTGAAAAGGGATAGAATTTTATTTGTACTTTGCAGATTGATCCTGGGGGGGGGGGGGGTCTTGGGGAAGTCACTCCGACCTTTAGGAAGTCTACATTTCAAAAGAAATCACAGAAGAAAACATGCCAAAGTGAAATTTTTGTTTCTTGCCCATGCTTTGCTGGATAGTGCCTGAGAAGTGATGATATTTTGATTCATTCCTTTTCTTTTCCCCTCCCAGCAGTACCATTGATTAAGGACAGACATTACTTTTAAACTGTGTACTGTGTAAATTCTTTCTTCCTTGCTCTCCTTGGATACCCACAGGCCAAGAATACCATTGTATATTTGAAAAAAAAAAATAGATTCATGCATTTGTAGGGAGTGTCAAATAAACTGCAAAAGAAAATTTGAAATGCACAGATGAGGAATTGTAAGAAAAAAAAAATCTAGGGAGATAATGGATTCTTTCAGAATGACACCCCAAAAGATGAAAACTGAATGGAAAAAAAATAGAAAGTTAAGAGAGCCCTTTCAGTTAACAGTCCAGAACAATATAATGCAGCCATGTTTTAGAAATAATTAACAGGAAAATTGCTATGGTAAATTGAAGATAAATTATCATTCCTTTCAGCATCTCCTTGTACAAAGTAGGTATTTATCTAAAGTAACACAAGTTTAGCTCTGTCAAAGCATTAAAGGGGAGATGGTTTTAAAAGGCAGTTTTCCTTTGCTGAATCTCTTAAAACCTGAAGCCTAGACGAGCTAATGGATATATCAAAGACTATTTTTAAGCTGCAGAGAAGTGTGACGATATTGTTTTGCAGAAGGGTCGCAAAGGGGGGGGGGGTACTGGGTGAGGAAAGACCCTTGCACTGTACCCCCTGACTGAAGCGGGTTGCTATCAGAGTGAGGATGGTCTCTTCTCTAATGGAGGATGCTCTTTTCCATCCCCATTCTACCATCAACCCAAATGGCTGTAAAGGAGAAAACTTTTCACACTGAAAATAAACCATTGGTAAAAAGTTGAGTTTGTGACCTTTTTGAAAAAAAAAAACTTTATAGAGCTCCTTTCAGATTTGCTGTCAGTTAAGATTTGAAAGAGATAATATTGATCCTGTAAATACCAAGAGGGAAAAAAAAAGGTGCGAGGGGACTGTGAAGGATCTAGGAAGAGAAAACTGGGTAGTAATAAGGCAAATACATGCAGCATCTCGCCTGGAGACGAGCCAGAAGGCAGCCTGCTTAAAGATATGTGCCTGTGAATTCTTTGAGCATCCTTCTTTAGCTCTCATTGCTAACTTCTCTTTTCCCTTTAACCTTCAAATACAGAAAGTGTATGGGTGACATAGTGATGCTGGTAGGTGGTAGAAATTAAAGTGGATGATCATTCACTTCGGTGACATGTTAATTTTTTCCTGTCACTGAAATCTCCCAGTCACAGAATTATACGCTATATCAGGTAGAAGCCATTGTTTTTTGAGATGCCGTGACCCATCACAAACATCTTATTGCAGAAAGGGAAAGAATCTATTTTAATGAAGAGAGACCAAGGCTAGTATTCTAGAATCTGCACCCTTTATCAGGACATGACTGCCTCCTTTGTTCTTCCTAAGCCTTAGTGTTAAAAGGAAAAAAGTCACGATCTTTACCACATTTTTCCATTCTTTATTTAAATTGTTTTTAAAAAAATATCTCTTTGTTTTTATATTCATTCATTTCTAAATATATTGCCTTGTATCCCTGACGGAAGTGAGTCGATATCTGAGGGTGGTCTCTTCTCTAATAAAGGGTGTTCTTTTCCCTACCCATTCCACCCGATGGAGCTTCCCCATGTCTCAGTTTATTTTTATTTTATTTTTAAATCTCAGCAAAATTAGGACACTTGACCCCTTTGGTGGCATAGGCAACATTCCACAGCCATATTCTTCCACATCAATAAAAGAAGAAATATAAGCTGCTAATTTTACCAAGGCTCTACCTACTGAACAACTCCTGTGACTGTTCTCTCCTACCTGTGCAACCTTGAGTAGATCATTTGGGATGTGTAAAATGGGAACACTGGACAAGATGATCTCTAAAATGTCTTCTATAAATACACCCTGACAATAGTGTCAATGTTTATTTTTTACATTTGAAGGAGCCTGAGGGGCGTAGATTTACAATCAGCCTCAGGGTCAGGAAGACTTGGTTCAAGTCTAGTCTCTGATATATACTCTTTGACATATGTTCCTGGACAAGTGATCTAACTGGCATAGTGGGTAGCTCTGGTGTCAATCAGACATGGATTCTTCCCTCAAAAAGTTATTAACTATGTGACCTTGAACCAGTCCGTTAATTTTTACTGATGCCTCAGTTTTCTTCTCTGTAAAATGAAAGTGTTTAAAGTACCTAGCTTATAACTGACATGTGAAGCACTTTGAAAACCTTAAAATGCTACCTAATTATTATTGTTGTTGTTAATTAAGTTATTAGTGCCCTAAGGCAGCTCCCACTGCATGGAACATGTAGATGGTTAATAATCTGCATTTTTACATTTTTTCTCTTGAGAAACTGAGTATGATTGAAAACTCAACCCATCTCCTCCTAAACGGGGATAGAAATTTGAACAGGTCAAATGGGAGATGATGTTAGAGAAAGTGAAAGCATGCTAAGGGGTGGTCCTCAATTGACTTGCACCATGGCTATTGCATCAGGGGGAGGTCCCAGTCGTGGTGGTCTATGAAGTCAAGGAGGCTGCTACAAGTCTCTGCTGCAGCCTCCCAATCCAAGAAGATTCAGATGTGTTGACCTCTACAGCAGTAATGAGAAATGATGGGCTACTACCCAGATCAGGGATGAGAGAGGAAAGGGGGAAGAATGGTAGATTTGGAGAGAGAGGCACCATGCCCAAAACCTATTTCTTCTACTTATTACTCGAGTCATATAACCCTTGGGCCATTTTTTTCAAAACATGACTGCATTATATGGCTCTGGTCTGTTAACTAGTTGGACTCGATGGTCTCCAAGGTCTTTCTTCCAGCTCTAAATCTTTGATCAGAAAAGACTATAACTGAATTTTAGAGACCCACCAGAAGCCAATGCAGACTTGCAATACAGCTGTCCTTCCCCTCTCCCCTTTCCCTCTTAGGAAATTGAGTATCTGTCTCAAATCTTGTAACATTTAAAATTTTTTTTTTTACATTCCGCCTGCCCATTCTGTAAAGCATATTAAAATAAAAATGGTTCTAGGAGTGAGTGTGCAGATAAGTATTTAACAACTGGCTCTCCAAAATCTTCCCAGCACACTTTAAAGTTTAATTTACATTATTAACATTTTCTCTATAACTTTTTAAGTCTATTTAATCCACAAAGCAACAAATCAAGCCCTGGTTTGTATTGTTTGCCAGTTTCTAAGATATAAATGCTTCACTGAAATTTGAATAATTGGTTAACTCAATTCATTACTGTTTAGTATGTGTTTAATTTACTCAAAGACAATCCAGAGGGAAATAATAATTAGCTACCTAAAAGGAGTAGGAGTGGGAAAGGGAGAGAAAGAGTGAAAGGAGAGAGAGAGAGAGAGACAGAGACAGAGATGACAGAGATGGAGAGAGACAGAGAAGAGAGATGGAGAGACAGAGGGACAGAGAGACAGAGACAGAAAGAGAGAGAGAGAAGACAGAGAGAGAGAGAATGAGACATACAGAAAGATGATAAGAGACAGAAAGATTCTTTAGTAGCTGGTATTCGTTACAGCTGGAGGCTTGAGTCTAGCCAAGGAGGGTTTGTTTTTTTTTTGTTTTAACATTATTAAATTCCTGGAAAACCAAGCATCAAAATAAATACGAATAGTCCTGGATTCATTTTAGGATTCTTGAGTCTACAGGGTGGTATGAGGAGCCGATTTGGATAAGAGTGTGAAGAGGTAACTTCCCTGAAGGCAATGACTTCCAGGATCCCATTTCCTCATTATTCTCTCATAAAACAGTTTGGAGAACCCCAAACCCTGTTCACCTGATTTCCAAGGAGGGTTCCATGACAAAAGTACACCTGAGAAGAAGAGGAACAACTTGAGGAGAGGACTTGGGAATAAAGGATTCCATTCCTTGATAGGGTCAAGGTCTGTGAGAACAGCTATTCTCTTCTTCAGCCCTAACACTCTTTTGTGACAGTTGTGTGACATTTGGTTTATTGATCATTTTGATCTGGACCTGTGTTTTCATCAGTGTGGAAATTGACTTTGGCATTTTAGCAACCTGAGCACAACCCATAATCCGAGAGATTTACCTGGACCATTGAGACTTGTTCAAGATCACCCAGTAAGAAAGTCTTGTAAGCAGGACTTGAATCCAGATCTTCTAACTCTCAAATATGATCTCTCTCTCATATCATATAGAAAGTATGGATCAATGTTTATAACATTTAGATAGTGAATTCAAAACAAAACAAAAAAACCCTTCATAATCTGATGAACACTTTATAAAAATTATCTCTTATTTATCTTTCCCTTAATCCTAATTCCTTCTACTGAAAATGACTAATCTGTAAACATATTTATCAAAAATATGTATGTACGATGCTAACTTGACTGTTCACCACCGAGGGGAGGGGGGTGGGAAGGGAGGGTGGAAGGAAATTTTATAATTTAAAAATTATGAATGAAAAATAAACATAAATAAATAAATTTTTAAGACAGTGAATTAAAATTTGAAAAGAATCTTAAATGCATTATCCCATCTGAGCCTCATCACTACCTTGTAAAGTAGATATTTCAACTAGCATTATCTTAGTTTTACAGGTGGGGAAACTGAAGCTCAGACAAGGTAAATGATTTGCTCATCCTATATAGCTCGTGAGAGTATTGGGATAAGTATTCTTATCCCAAGGCCAGCAGGCCAGGTTGCCCCTCTGCAAAGTAAGGATCTGGCAGGTGCCTATTAATAGCAATACAAATAGAGATGATACTGGTCCCATTTCCCTTTTCCTCCATGATTTATTTCCCTATTCTCTTTCCCCTTGATTGTCCGGTTAGCCTCTTCAGTTCACCAACATACTTTCTCAATATGAAGTAACAACATGGCTCAGGAACATTGGATAGGGGCTGTGTGAGTAAAGGAAACACGAACTGCTCAACAGGTTTCCTAATGGAATCCAACCACTCCACGTTAGGGTCATCAAGGATTCTACTACCATACTTGGAACCAAGATAAAAGTACATCCAGGAAATGGAAACATAAAAAAGAAAATTAGGTGTGTGTTATGTGCAGAGTATAATGATCAGGAGACAATCAATTAAGAAGATAAAAAGCAGCATTTTTAGCTCTTCTGATTTATTGGATAAAATAAAAATAGCATCATGAAAAGACAGCTTGAAACAATCACAGCCTCATCACCAAGACATAGAAAATCAGACATCAGAGCAATGTGAGATAGACTTTTTGAGTGATAAAGAGAATTTAGAAATCTGGGATAGAAAGAAATATAAGAAGGAAATTTCAAGAAAAAAAAGGAAAGTTGAGTTTGGAATTATTATTTGGAACAACAGTAGAACATATCTTTCTCTTTGTTGAGCATGGTGCGTCTGACAATTTGCCAGTCCTTCAATGGAGCTGAGCTCCATTGTGCAGTATTCTCTCTAGGAGTTGTGTTAGTGGTTGGAAGTACAAATATAAAAAGCTAAACAGTACCTGGTCTCTCCTTTAGAGCTCACATTTCAATAGGGGAAGCAACACTTATAAAGAAGCATTGACTGGAGAAGGGAGTTTGGATCTCAGAAATCACAGAATTGTGAAAAGATCCCGAGCACAGTTGATTGTCACATTTTTCCCAATAGCAATGATTTTATTGATTGGGTTACTGTTCCTGGTGCAGTAGGTAGAAGAGGGAAAGTATGATTGGAAGGAAGTTGGCAAGACATTTGGGTTAGCCCTGATCCCAAAGGATTATTGCTGAATGGAATTCAAAGCATGGCATGGGGCCAGTGGATGTGGTGTCATAGCCCAGTTTGTCTACTCTTGCTCAAGACAGTAAGAATTCCAAAATTGAATGGATTAACTCCCCCAAAAGATGTGGGGGAGAAAGGAGTCTAGGGGTCCTCTCTGAAAGGTGGCAATTTGAGATAAGAAGAAGCCCAGGAGAAAGCCAGGCAAATAGCAAGATTTTTAGAGGGTCTTAGGAGTTAGATACATAACCAGAGGCAACTAGGTGGGATAGTGGTTACAGAAATGCATTTGTAATCAAGATGATTTCAGTTTGAATTTTGCTTCAAAAATTTATTGCTTGTATGGCCCTAGATAAGTCACTTTAATAACTTTTCCTCAGTTTTTAAAAATCTGTAAAATAGGTATAAGAATAGTCCCTACATTGTTGTGAGCATCAAATAAGATAACATGTGTAAAGCACTTTATAATCTTTAAAATACTTCATAAATCTACCTATTATTGTTGTTATAGTTTTTTTTTAGGTTTTTTGCAAGGCAATGGGTTAAGTGGCTTGCCCAAGGCCACACAGCTAGGTCATTATTAAGTGTCTGAGGCCGGATTTGAACCCAGGTACTCCTGACTCCAGGGCCGGTGCTCTATCCACTGCCCCACCTAGCTGCCCTTTCAATGACTTTTTTGAGATAATTGCTAGAAGGGGCGGCTAGGTGGCGTGGTGGATAGAGCACCAGCCCTGGAGTCAGGAGTACCTGGGTTCAAATCCGGCCTCAGACACTTAATAATGACCTAGCTGTGTGGCCTTGGGCAAGCCACCTAACCCCATTGCCTTGCAAAAAACCTAAAAAGAAAAAAAAAGAGATAATTGCTAGAGCTAGCTCATTTCATCCCCATCTCACCTAAGAGAAATCAAGGATCAGGAACTGGACATGACTTGGCCCTAGTCCTTAGCTCATGAGTTCCTAAGGTGGGATTTGAGCCCAAGTCTTCTTAGTTCCATATCTAGTATCCTTTCTACAATGTCGTAGTCATTCCATTCTTTATTAACAGAAGGGTGGGAAAACTTAATCAATTATGCTTGAATTTTCTCAGTCAATCCACTTATTCAAAAAAGTAAAAATGCTTCTTGTAACATGAAACTTTCTGAGCTAAATAGTGGGTAGATTTCAAGCTATGTTTTTTCTGAGTCCATAATATTCATCATGGCTGATAAGTGACTCTTAGAAGCCCGAGCTTATTATTATGTTTGAGTGTTCAAGAATCAAGCTCCTACTTGATTCCACATGCAAAGAATATGTTTAAAAGTACATTATGGGTCTTGTTTACGAGGACGACTCAGCCAGCAGGGATTAGTTACAACAAATTGTATAATCCTTGCTTTATGTGTCTGAAAAGGCTGCTATTGACTTCTTTCATCAATCATAAACTTAAAAATCAGCAATGCATGGATAGGAGCCCTGCAAGTTAATATGTACTGATCAATATTTGAGTTAAGAGTTATAGAAACATAAAACATTTTGAGTTAGCAATATCTACTCAATGCACAAGTACAGGATACAGGAAGCCTAGTTAGGCAACAAATGGTCCAAGTTAAAATTAAAAAAGAAAAAAAGATGTGACGGGCTTTCATGGCTTGTGGGAGCAAGATGATCTGAGACAGGCTGAATGGCAGTCTGATCAGAATAATAGAGGATGAGTATGCAGCCCCTGGGAAGTGGCTAGTGAGCAAGGGCACGATGGCAAATGATCCTGGAAAGAAGAGGAAGGGTCCTTATGAACTCTGGCATCGATCACCACTGAAGCAAGGCTAGTATGGCAATGAGGGAGCTGGTCTCTAAAGATCCTTCCATATTTGATTCTATAACAAATCTGTGGTCTCATCAGTGTGATAATTCCCTCAATCTCTCCATCCTTTCCAAGCGGCTTCTTTAAAACTATAACAACAGGGCAGCTAGGTGGCACAGTGAATAGAGCACCAGCCCTGGAGTCAGGAGTACCTGAGTTCAAATCCGGCCTCAGACACTTAATAATTATCTAGCTGTGTGGCCTTGGGCAAGTCACTTAACCCCACTGCCTTACAAAAACATTTTTAAAAGGATTTTTAAAAAGTCATTGAAAGGATCAAATGAGATAATTACTAGAACAAATCATAAAATTTAAGGTCTGTCTGAAGGGCATTTGTGATTTTTCTTTGGATTGCTGGTGCAAGGTGATTATAGTGGGAAAATCACTGGCATTAGAGGTAGAGGACTTGAATTTGAATTCCACCTGATACTTGTTCCCTGTGTGACTTTGGGCCAATCACTTAACTTGTTTGGCTTCTGTTTCTTCAATGGTAAATGAGAGGTTCAGATGGTCATTTATTCAGTCATGTGCCAGAAACTAAGCTAAGTAGTGAGCATGCAAAATAAAAGGCAAAAAAATGGTTCCTATCCTCAAGGAGCTTACAGTTTAATCGGGAGGGGAGGCACAACAAAAAACCCAAATTTTTGCATGCAAACAAGCCATCTACAGGGAAAAAAAAGATAAATAATTAAAAGATAGAAGATAACAGAATTAAGAGGGATTTAGTAGTCTATTTCAGCTATGGCACATCCAATATGTGACCTTGGGCAAGTCACTTAACTTTTCATGTCCTCAGTTTCTCCAATTATAAAATAATGGGCATGATTTCTGAGGTTCTTTCTAGCTCTGTCTCTGTGGTTTTGATTCTATGATTAGCTGAATGAAATTATACAATGATTCACCCTTACTGTAACTAGAATTTTTTTAAAAAATTAACTTAAATTCTTCATTTATTATGTATATTACTATGTATAAGACATGCTGGGAATTAAAAGACAAGGAAGTGAAAGTCCCTGCCCTGAAGAAATAGATGTTCTACTTGAGTTTATATTCATTTCAGAAAGACTTAGCATGTGCTTGTAGTCTGGGGTGGGATGGTACAATATGTGATAAATGACCTTGGGGTTCAGAGAAGGGGATCAAAGTGGGCTGGAGTTGCTAGAGAAGGGATTATGGAAGCGATGAGATTTTGGTGGGCAGGCAGAATTAAAAAGGCATTTCAGGTGTTGATGGGAAAGGGATATAACCAGAGCAAACACTCAGAGCTGGGAACGACCACAGAATAGTTTGTTCATCATATCAGGACCAGACAAATTCAAGTTACAAATAAACAAATTAGGGGCAGCTAGGTGGTGCAGTGGATAAAGCACCAGCCCTGGAGTCAGGAGTACCTGGGTTCAAATCTGGTCTCAGACACTTAATAATTACCTAGCTGTGTGGCCTTGGGCAAGCCACTTAACCCTGTTTGCCTTGTAAAAACCTAAAGTAAATAAATAAATAAAGTAGTGAATTTAGGAACAAAACTTTAGAAATTTTAAAGGAAAAACTGATGAAACAAAGAGGAAGCTTAAAGTAGCTGGAGTTGGGGGGGGGAGGCGTGGCTAGGTGGCACAGTGGATCGAACACTGGCCTTGGAGTCAGAAGTACCTGAGTTCAAATCCAGCCTCAGACACTTAATAATTACCTAGCTGTGTGGCCTTGGGCAAGCCACTTAACCCCATTGCCTTGCAAAAACTAAAAACTAAATAAATAACTAAAGTAGTTGGAATTGGAAGAGCTGAGTTCAAATCGTGACTGTCATTTGTTAGCTGTGTGACTTTGGGTAAGTGTCCTAACCTCTCTGGGCTTCAGCTTCCTCAACTAGATTAGATGACTTTTAAAGTCTCTTCCAGTCCTAAATATCAATCCAATTTCATTCCCCATTTCTCCCCTCCCCATACTGGTTTATGTGAAATAAAGTAAAACTAAAAATTCTGACTGATTAGATGAATTTATTGTGAATTATTTTGCAATTTACAAGTCAGATACTAATAATAGTAATATCTATTATTTATATAGAGCTTCAAGATTTATAAAGAATTTTACAAATATTTTCTTTTTATCTTCACCATGGTAGGCAGTTTTTTTTCTGATGAGGAAACAAGCAGGTTGAAAGTAAAAAATTTGCCCAAGGTCACAAAGCTAAGAATTAATTAGCTGTATGGTCCTAGGCAAGTCATTTAGCCTTTGCCTGCCTCGATTTCTTCCCCTGTAAATTAAAAATAATAATATTACTTCTTAGGGTTGTTATAAGGACTAAATGGTGTATATATAAAATTCTTTACCAATCTTAACATGATAGTTTCTGATTTTATTATTGTTATTCTAATGGCTGCTATCATAGTCAGTATTATTCCCATATGTTAAACAATTCTAGTCAGTAGATCCCATCCTTCTCTGTATTTTTAGACCATAACTATGATTTTATTCTATAGGAATTTCCAGGGTGTAAATTCACTCTACCTATGCAGATGGGCAGCTTGCCTATTGCTAATAGTCTAAGAGAATTGGCTCAAATATTGCACAACTAAGTGAATTGTCCAATGCCAGACCATCTCCCTGAGTGGCAATATTCAGGATAATAATGGTTGACATTTATCTAGCTTTTTAAAGTGTACAAAGTACTTTTCATGTGTTAAATCATTTGATCCTTGAACATCCAGGGTACTATGGGTATTATTATGGAATGATGCTGTCATATAGATGTGGTATCACCTGATAGAAGTTAAGCCCTTCGAAGACAGGGACCCTGCATGGAATGACTTAATGCCTGTTAATTTATTGATTGATCGTTGTCCATATTTTACAAATTAAGAAACTGAGGTTCGAAGGATTTAGTATCTTGACCCAGTCACACAGATATTAAGGGTAGCTCTAACCCTAAACTAACATAGCTCTTGATCCTGATGTCCTTGCTCTTTCTACTACTGGACCACACTGCTTTTCTAATCCAATTGATTCAAACATCACTGTTGTGTTATTGTTCATTTGATACTACTACTACCACCACTACTACTACTACCACTACAATGACGATGACGACGACTACTACTGCTGCTAGGATTTCATTGAAGTGATATCTAAAATGAAAGTTTCTGCCATTGCTAGTAGTCAAATAACCGTTTGTTAATATGGTTTTCTTAGAACTTGAGGAGGGGTCTTTCATAAGTTTGACCTTAAAAATAACAATCAAATTAAATATGTCTTAACCTTCAGAGTTTGGCCTAATAAGGTACAAAAGTTAACCTCCAAGATTTGGTCTTTAAAAATAGAAAAACAGAATTAAGTTCCCATGCATATTTATTAATATTTCTCTAAGCTAACTGATTATGCAGGTGTGTGTGTGTGTGTGTGTGTGTGTGTGTGTGGAGTCTGGTTACAGAATCAAACCCCCAAGGATACAACTTTGAAAGGTTTTTTTCAATACAGCTTCTTTATCGGAAAGCAGGATCTGAAAAACTGCTTGTGGCTTGTCCATCAAAGGAAGGAAGCCTTCAACTTAGAATGGGGCTGGATCTCAAGACATACCTAGAGGAGGAGAACATGCCAGGATAGATGGCTCCTACCAAACCCACAATCTTTGTGTCTTATCAGTTACGCCAAGATCTTTAAAATGCAAAGTGAATCTTTCTCCTATAGGATGTCAATAAACCCAGTGGTCTTTAGAGGCCAACAGACTCCATCATAGAATCATAAACTTTAAGCTAAAAGGATCTTAAAGATGATTGGATCAAGCTCTGCTGCTACTGCTACTACTACTACTACTACTACTACTACTACTACTATTATTATTATTATTATTATTATTATTATTATTTTGAGGCAATTGAGGTTAAGTACTCAGAGTTACACAGATGGTAGGTGTCTGAGGTCAGATTCAAACTCAGGTCCTCCTGACTCTAGGGCTAGTGCTCTAGCTATTTTACCATCTAGCTGCTCCAAACTCCCTTCTTTTAGAGGGGAGAAAACTGAAATGCAGAGAAATTAAGGTCTTTATCCAAGATCACATAAATACTGACCAAGGAATGCTTTGAATCCATATTCCTGAGTACGACTTTAGACTATCCTTTGCATTGCTCCTTGTAGACAGAAACCAAGGAGTTTCCACTCTACAGTAGAAGACAATACATAAATGATAAATATAGATGCATACAAGATATTACCCCATCCCACTTGAAGAAATATCCCACTGGAATAAATCATTGATGATATTAGGAAAGACTTTGGGCAGGAGGTAATCAGTATCTGAGTGCTATCTTGAGAGAATCTAGACTTTCCTTTAGGCAGAAGTGAGAAAGGAGAATATTCTAGCCTTGATTAGCGGCTAGAGAAAGTTCATTGTTGGGAAGGCTGCCATTTTGGCTAAAGAGTATTTGAAGGGGATCAATAGGAAATAAACCTGGGGAGGTAGGTCTTGGAGTTAGGTGGTGGAGGGACTTAAATGCCAATTTCTCCTGGCTTTTAGATTCATCCATCCATTCCCTCATTCATGCCTTCAGCGTTTGAGTTTATCACTATTATATTACAGAAACTGATAGAATGCTTAATCTGGGATCTCTCTAGAAGTTTTCAGAGTTAAAGCGGCATGCATTCTCTGTAATGGATATGGCAGGTTGTTGAAAACTGCTTCCAGAACGGGGAAAGAGACATTGGTGTGCCTGCTTTATAGGTCACGTTTACATCTCAGACTAGAGGAAAGGTAGAGATTTAGCAATGTGCTGGTAAATTGATGTTACTAAACAAGGCAGGATTAGACAGTGGCCATTCATCTATTTGGATGAAATTGGTTCTGCCTTCAGTTTTTGTCTTGCCTATATTTTTTAAATGTTGGTGGGGGGAGATTCACAGTTGCATATTTTTGGTGCCAGCCACTATTCATAATTTAGCCGTAGCCATTTGTATTCCATTGCCTAGCCCAGAGTTCCCCTTTATTACAGGACCACATCTCCCAATTCATTCCCATCAGGTAAACTGTTCAGATAGAGGCCAACCTGTGCTGGAGAGGACAAGCAGTGAATATTTTGCATTTATCTCTCTCCACTGATCCATGATCCTTTCATGCCCATACTTCAACCTCATGGACAGGTGAGTTCAGTTAGAGTTGTCCCCATCTGGCCATAGCTTCTGAGAAATGGTTTTAATTTATCCCTTGCCTATCATCTGTTTTCAAACTATTTGCTTCACTATTAGGCAAAGGTAGGGCTAGAATGCATTTTTGATTTATTCATATATAGGGGGTTAAGGAGAGAGAGAGAGAGAGAGAGAGAGAGAGAGAGAGAGAGAGAGAGAAGAAAAGAAAATGGAAAATAGATTGAGAATGAACAATTTCAGCACCAAGCATCTGCTATTATCTTGAGAGATTTGATCACCTGAAAAAGCAATAAGAAACGTAAATTAACCTCGTTGCTGGTGATGAAGTTCACAGGGGGTTGGACTTCACTGAACCATGGTTTTCTTTTTTTCTGGACTACCTGGTTTCTCTTGAGTATTCTTCTTTCAAAGTCTTGTATATAAAATATGCACAAAGCTATTTATCCCATGCTGCTTCTGTGACTATATTTGATCAGCAAAAAAGAGCCCGTGTGCCTAAGTGATCATCTTCCCCTCCCCCAAGGATCCACAACATGATAGTTGTAATGTTTTCTTTCACAGTTTCATTTTGTTTTTGTTTTTAAGTTCTTGTGGGGAGGGGGTACTTAGTCATCACACTGAAAATGTGACCAAAAATAGAAATAGCATTAGCAACCATATATCTTTAATTCAGGGAGTAGACCAAAACAAACAAAACACCAGCGAAAACAACAAAACAGCTTATCTTCTAGTCTCATTTTATTTGTTTTTTCTTCCCTGAAATTCTGTGTTTATGAAATTATAAAAATATAGATTAAGTCTAGAAGGTACCTTAGAGTCCATCAAGTCCACCTACCCCATATCATAAATGAGGAAACTAAGTCCCAAGTAGGAAATGTCTTCCCTTGGGAATCACAGATAACAAGCATCTGAAGGAATTTTGATTCCAAGTCTTCTTGACTCCAGATCCATCACCCTATCCACTATGCTACACCACCTCTATATCCCATTGTCCCTCACTGTTCATTTATTATTGCTCAATGCTTACATTCTTTTGCAATCTTTCACCAAAAGAATACATATTTCTATATACTTCTCTTAAGCAATTCAATTTTGCAAATGCTGATTGACCTCCCACTATGTGGCAGATACTGAAGATACAAAGACCAAAACAAAATTGTCTGTTTTTTCGAGGTTCCCACATGCCAATAGAAAGACAATCCCTTTTGCTTCTAGTGCCTTCCCTCTGTTCATTATATCTTATTTGTCCTGTTTGAATTTATTTATTTATGTGCTATCTCCTTCATTAGACTGGGAGCCATTTGAGGACAGGGAGTGCCTTTTGCATTTTTTTTTTTTTTGCATCCTCAGGGTAAGCCCTGTGCTAAGGCACATAGTAGGCACAATTAAACAAAAGTTTGATTAATTGACTCAACAAATAACTAAATAATTGCAGTGTTTATATAAAATAATACAAACCAACTTGATGAGGAAAGAATAGTGCCAATGACTGGGGAATCAGGAAAAGTCATTTAAAGGGAGTAGCTCCTGAACTGTCTTTGTGGGGAAACTAGCAGTTCCAAGAGATCTAGGTGGGGAGGAAACACATTTTAGATAAGGGGACCAACTCCATAATACCATGGAGGCAGAAGATAGGTTGTTGAATGCAGGTAAGAGGTAAAGTGTTAAAAAAAAAATGAAAGTGAAGAGTATGAGAAGTTCTAATCATCAATGGTTGCTGTTGACCATTTCTCTGATACTTTCCAACAAGAAGTACCAGGTCCTAAGAAAACGCTGCTCACCCCTGAAGGTTTAAGCTAGATCCATACCATGAGAGACTTTGGGAAATTCTAAGTTTCTGTATGGTTCTCCCAGAGCTGGCTACCTTTCTAGAACCTAGATATGTCTCTTTCATGGATGGAAGTCCTTGAATTGTTAGTATAAGAGTGAGGATTTTGTGGATTTATTTGATTTAACTTTTGGTTTAGCTCTTATGCACCAGAAACAAACAATGCTACCATTTTATCTTCTTTTAGGGTTTTTTTTTTAGTTTTTTTTTTTTTTTTTTAGGTTTTTGCAAGGCAAATTGGGTTAAGTGGCTTGCCCAAGGCCACGCAGCTAGGTAATTATTAAGTATTTGAGACCGGATTTGAACCCAGGTACTCCTGACTCCAGGGCTGGTGCTTTATCCACTGCGCCACCTAGCCACCCCACCATTTTGTCTTCTTGTTGAGTTTCATATGTATGTAATAGGGTTCAAGACTATTCGCATGATAGGATCCTCTTTGGTTTCAGTTATTTAATTCTCCATACCTGTCGGTGAGAGCTTGAGAAAAGATAGATGTTAGGCTTCTGATTTCTAACTCTGAGACGATATAAGATCCTTGAAGGAGAGAAGGATTTGGGGAAGAAGTCAAGATGGACATGGATCATGTCCCTATCCCCAAATTACCATAGTAGAGACTTTCGGGAATTTTCCCTTGGGTGAGATCTGGGATTCTCTCTTGATTTGAGGTGACATCTTACTCCCAGGTGAGAAACTCACTCACTTAAGTGTATTTTCTGGTTTTTCTCATCCATGTATCTTTCTGTGATTTGTCTTGACTGTTACCTTATATAAATGAGTTTATTTGCTATTTGCTGTGTGTGGTATTTATATAACTCACACATGATAGGAAGGTACTCATTTCCCATTAATGGATAGTAAATGAGAGAAGGGCTTGAATCTGAAATTCATTTTCCCTGGACTAACAACACTTGGTATTGGTGGTGCAAAAAAAGATATAATTCTAGAGAAGATTCTAGGATACTTACCCATTCCTCCCTCGGCAGGCCACATCTAGATAGGAGGATGTGGAGCTAAAAATACACAGAGAAAATATAACATAACATAATACAATATAATATAAAATATTATTGTACACCTTGAACAATCATATTTGCACAGAATAATGGAGTTAACCACCAGAGCACAGATTAACTGTGCCCCTTATTGCCCCTTAGCCTTAATAAAAGCAATACACATACATAGGTATATCCTTAAGATCATCTTCCTCCTAGACTGTAGTCACACTTTTCCACTCTATAACAATATTCCAAATACAGGAATTCTTAGGAATATGGCTCGAACTCATATCTCCCCAACAAATGTTCTCCCTGGTAACCAACAAGATCTAATGAGATGGTATATGAAAAATGCTTTGCAAACTTAATACACAATATAAATGTGAGAATGATGAGATGGTGATGGTGATGGTGATGTGGATTATGATGATGACAATGTCATTGTGCTACCTAATAGAAGCAAGTTTGATGCTCCTAATAGTCAGAAAGATAAACTGACTGTTCAGAGAAGCCAAGGAAGGAGAGAATTTCAAGAAGAAATAAAGTTCACCAAGTATCATAGATAGCCTCATTGAATTAGTACTTCAATGGAACTTGAACCATCTTCTCCAACTCCCTCTAATTTAGAGATACGAACTGGCTTATCTAAGATATCACAGGCTATGGCTTGCGTTATGAAAAGAAAATTTAGAAAACATGTTTTCTGGGTGACCCACAGATTGGCTGACCATGTAACAGAGTATGAGGGCCCCACCTATGAAAAGTATAAACAATTACCAAAATTCCATGACATACGAACACTCAAGAGGAGGCTGTTGTTTAGACTCCTGATTCCTTTGCTTAACAGTCTCTCCTATTTATGGGGGAGTTTGAGTTTTCTTAGCGACATGATCACAGTATGTCCTTCAATTCAATTCATTAAATATTTATTTAGCTTCTAGAACAAAAAAACAATATTTCTTGCATTATGAAAAATCCAAATTGGATCAGTATCTACTTGTCCCCCATGCTGAAATACAGATGTGGCTCCTATAAAGGAATGAAAACCTCTTCTCAAATATCTATAAGAGGATTTAGTTACCACCAGATATTCAATGTATCAAGGGGAAATCAATAATGAACAATGGCTCAGCAACAATTTAGAGACAGAGCTAGCATCAGTTTCTCTTTAACTTTCCCTTGCTAAAAAGGAATAGGAAAAGCAGAACATGGTAAGGTGAGCAATTAAGGGGGACAGGGGAAAGAGAGTTGTTTGGACTCGCTATGCTTGGTGTCTCACCAACTGAGACACCGCTCTCAAGAATCTCCCTTGCAGCCGATGGGCTGTGTCAAATTCTTCTATTGTTCTACCATTCTTTTAGAACTGTGTTATACATGGGGGCTCCACGGTAGGAGGAAGGACACCACTTGACAGGGCATTCTCTTTTGACATCCTCAATTAGCCCCACATCTGTGCTTATGGATCCCTAGGTAGAGGGTGAAATCTTATCTTTCAGTATCTTTTGTATAATTCCTCTACCCCCTCAATTCCAGAGAGAATTCATAAGTGATATTTCTATCAACTTGAAATTAAAAAAAAAAAACTTTTTTAGAAGCATCAGATACATTTTAGGGCAAGAGATAATTTTCTTAGGGGGGAGACCTCCCAGTCGGAAAATTCCCTCTACTGATACCATTTAGCAACTTGTCTAAAATGTACCTTTAGAGAGTGACCTGGGGGTGTCTTGGAGATCATGACTTGTCTATAATCAAATTAGTAGTGTGTGTCATCTGATGCTTAACGTGTTTATGGAATTGAATCACCTTCCCAGTTAAATAAGTCTTTCCCTGTAAACAATATATATGGTACACCATAGAAGAAGGAGGTAATAGGTAAGCTTCATGCCAATGCAAATTGCCATTGATTGTTCCATAGCCCAATATAGGGTCAGGCAGGAAAATCATCCAATAGAACAAAAAATGAAGACTTTCTTTTTAGTTGAAAAATGAGATTGGGAAATTTTGGTCTGGGTGGCTCTTGATTCATATTTCCTCCTGTAAGAATGGAAAGCCATTTTAGTTGTCATTAAACACACTCCACTAGGGAAAGACGTGCCAACTTCAAAGTCGGTCACTGTCATCGTCTGTCTTTTGAGTTACCCTTGAAGGTATGCAAATCTCAATTGATCGCCCTTCAACACAAACATTGGATGTTATTTAAAAAAAACAGATATTGATTCTTCTTAGGTGGAGTGTGCTAAGTTGTGTGAGAAGCTCCTGAAAGTTGTTGGGACAATCATAGAAAGAGGTGATTTGAAAGTAACCTTTTTATTCCACAAGATTTACACAATTGGACACTGTGTCTTGGGAAATGCCATCAATTCTTTTGTCTTTGCATTGTAGAGCTAATAGTTAACAAAAATATTGGTCTCATTCTCCTTATCAGAGAAATATCAGAAAATAAGTTTTAAAATGTGTAATCTTTACAGAATCAGTAGCAAGACTTTCAAAGTCAGTTATTTTTTTTTCTAATTCATAGTCAATCCTTCCCTTCTCTGAGCCTGTACTTTGTAGATCCTTTTAGCTTGATGCATTTCAAACTTAGCATCCACTGGGTACCCATCACCATCAAGAGGAGACACTCTTTACTACAACCTGTAACCTCTCTGGTTACAATTTGCAAAATGCAAATTGGGTACTCAAGTGAGTGCCACCTGTTAGTCACTCTCAATGTCCAGACAGAGAAAACTGCTTTGAAAATTAGTTGAAAGTGGCCATGAAAAAAGCATTTTTGGACTTGAGGTGTGAATTCTCAGAAAGGCAAAATGACACGGAGAAGCAGTGCCCAAAGCAGATGGCAGAACCAAATTGTGGGATTTGGAAAGCAAAGCAGTAGAAATCAAAAGTAACAAGTAAAAATCCCACTAGTTCTGGAGTTGGGGAATTAGGGTTCAAATCCCACTTCTGTCATCACCATGGGGATCTGAGCAAGTAACTTAATGTTCCTCAGCCTCAGTGTCCCCCTCTGTAAAATGAAGATTGCCTTGGAGAGGTACCTCTCAACTGGATATTTTTGATTCTGGGGGATTATGAGTGGGGAAAAAATTTGAACAAAAGAAATTCTTGAATCTGTCCCATCTGGACTTCCTTGGGGATTTACAGCCTGGGAACCTTCCAGAGCCTTAGTCAGGAGGCATTGTCAGAATCTAACAGACACATTGTTTGAATGTTCTTGGAGCAAAAGTGACAGGTCAGATGCCCTATTTCTTCCCAGATGCTTTCTTGGATTTCCTCCCTTGGATTGTTCCCTTCTTTCCATTCTATTCTTCATTGGTTTCTATTTACCTTAAATCTATATTTCCTGCTATTTATGTGTTTGGTGTTCAAAGTCCTTTATAATTTGCTCCTCCATCCCTACCTTTCTAGTCTTCTTACCAATGACCCTAACTCCTCCCCATCCAACCATGTACCCTGTTTGTAAACATTTCAGACTCTTGTTTCATTCTGTCTATGCATTCCTTCCTAACTGGAAACTCTTATCTACCATTTAGCTTGGTTAGCAACTAATCCCTAATCAAACACAATTATTCTAGATAGGAATAGATTGTAGAAGTAATATGGACTTGTCGGTCTAGAATGGTGACGTCACATTGAAATAGATTATAGGGGCCTCTGGACCCCTTGTTTGATACCTTTGACCTAGAGATCTCTTTTGATTGCTACTATCAGTAGTAAAAAAAATGAATATGTAACTCCAATAGCATTATATATTTCTAGATAACATACAATTATACTCATGATTTTATATTATGAAATTAGTACACAGTAGGAGGGAAGGAGACAATAAAGAAGAAATTCTATGATCCTAGTGTCATGGAGGATTACTAGAGTTTATTAAGGAGTAGAATGACACCCAGAAAAATTACTTTGACTGTGCGTTGACAATGGATTGGAAAGGACAGAGACTTCAGTCAGCAAGATGAGGCTTTTGTGATTGTCCAGGGGAGAGGCTGATAAGGGCTGGAATTGAGGTATTAGCTGTGTTCATGGAGAGAGCAATAACCAAACTGAGTTAAATTCAGTCTTGGTTCAGAGCTCAAAAAATGTAATAATTGGTTGAAGACACACAGGTTAGCTGGCTTTCGAAATATTAATTGTACCAAGAGGGCCATTTGGGCGATGTAAAACCAAAAAGTTGCCTCTTTATTCATGGAACAACTGTGTATATTTTGCATTTTAACTGTACTTTGAAAAGCAGGCTCAGGGACACTTGAATCTGGGAAATGACCACCTGGGAGTTTGTAAAATGCTCAGTAGATTTTTGTGGTGTTTAACTGAGACCTTGTGAAAGGAGACAAACATGTAAATGAAATCAACTTGCTCAGACCTCTGGGATCCATTACAGCCTGGAGATACTCTTAACAGATAATTAGCCAGGGCTGTTAATCAAGTTTAACAGGTGTTGAGTAATGAACTGAGACAGGGCATCTGCTGTGACCGGCTTCCTTCTCTAATCTGGTTAGGCAAGCCTAATGCCAATTGGAGACCAGAATGCTTTGAAATGAGATTCACCATTGTACTTTCCAATGCCACCATCCATCTCGTCGTCGTCGTTGAAGAATTGGTGACATTCACATTCACGAGAACACATAAGGAATCTGTCCAAAATCCCCCAAGTGAAGAGTATTAATGAACTTAGGTTTCTCGCATTTTTCACATCTCCTTTCTTTCCTTAATAAAAGTTTAATCTTTCCATGTTCAACATTTTACTGTAGAGGGAGGGACAAAACCCACTTAAAAATTTAATTATATCTTTTTTTAAAAAAAGATCTCCTTTATTTCCCAATATTCCCCTCCCTGGAATGCCAATCATTGTAACATAGGAGGGGGAAAATGCAAAAACCAAACCAATTCAACAAAATAGCCACTAGATAAAATGGAAAAAGTTGTGGCTGTAGTGTCAAAGGACCCATGGACAAATCTCTCCACTGATGCATACTATCTATGATATCAAGTGAGCCACTTATTCTCACTGACTTTCAGATTGGAGCAAGATGCCTCTGAGGTTCCTTCAGTTCCAGATTTATGATCAATTAAATCTGATGATAAATGCAAAATTCCACACCTATAGACCCCCAAATCTGCAAATAAGGGTCACTAAATGTATCTAAATCAATATTGAGAAAGAGACAGAGACAAAGATAGAGACACTGAAAATGAGAGCAAGAGAGAAAGAGTGATACTAAGAAAGAGACATAGAGACATGAAAAGAAGATCAATATAAAAAAAATCTAATATTCTTGATTTCATTGTGGAATGTTATATTAGATTTGGAATCAAATTAGCAGTATCTATAAGGCAAAATTTAATAATGACTAGTTTTCAAATGGGAGACAGAACAAGAATAGACAGTGCTGGGGGATCTTATCTGAATGGACTACAAAGCACATAAGAAAAGTAGTTTGATGCTCTGAATTCAAATCATCTCAATTTCATATTTTTTGATTTTTAAGCTCTATTTGAAACCAGTGTCTATTAAATAAAATGAATTAAATTAGGAAGTATAAAAATCCAAATCAGCCGACACTTTAATAGCCAAAACTCTGAAGGTGGAAAAACAAAATCCATGAGCCCGGTTTAAGTACTAAATCCCAAATGTTGGAGATGTGCAACTATGACAATGGTTATATTGTTATACTTGGGTTCATTTCGAGTAATCCCAGTTGCAGCATGTGCTGAATTTTCTAATTTTGAACACTAGTTTCATGGTTCTGGCAAAATTACAAGGACATTTACAAATAAAGTGCTGCAAATTGAAAAACAAAGCTTTCAAATTTAAATGAAAATTCAATGAATGGAAACAATCTCCCCAAATACGGGATTATGTTAGTCAATGGCAAAATGGAAATTGCTGTGAGACATCCTGCCAGGTATGCTATAGGATCCATTATTGGACCCGATGAGAAAATACTCATTGTTAAAACAGTCATATCCATGGGAATAAGTAAGTTTTAATATTGTTAGATGGGGGATCATAGTGATTTGATTTTCTAACATGTTTTAGATCATCCTTATGTCATTCGGAAATATCATTAAATGGCATTTAAAAACTAATTTTAAAGCATAAAAAGACAACCAAAGCTTCTGCAGAGTGAAGCAAGAAAACAATATACACAGTAAATGCAGCAGTGTAGATAAAACAAGGACCAGAAAACAACTGAAAGTAACTGTTGAAAAATTACAAAGAACAAGCCTGACATTAATAAAGTGATATGAAAAGAGACCTCTCCCCACTTCTTTGTAGAGGAGCAAACTTGACGTCTGTGTGGAACATGGCTATGAGTTCAGATCTCTTTCATGTTTAGAAAATTTTGGTTTTTTAAACTTTATCTTTTAAAAATTATTTTATGTTAAATGTCTAGGAGAAAGGAGAGACAATATACCTAATCCTTCTTAAGGGGATTCTTAAGAATATAAGAAGGCATTTAAAAATGTAAATACAGGGTGGCTAGATGGTGCAGTGGATAGAGCACTGGCCCTGGAGTCAGGAGTACCTGAATTCATATCTGGCCTCAGACACTTAGTAATTACCTAGCTGTGTGGCCTTGGGCAAGCCACTTAACCCCATTGCCTTGCAAAAACCTAGATAGATCGATAGATCGATAGATAGATGATAGATAAAATGTAAATACAAAAGATATCATTAAAATTTATTTTTAAAAAATTTGATAGAGTTTCTTCTGAGGATTTAGCTGTAGTTTGTTTAAAACAAAGAGCTCTACCATTGCAAAAGTATAATTGGAGTAGAATGAGAAAGTGGAATGGAATAATACTACTGACTTCCTTGTTTTCTTTTAAACTCCAACAAAATTCCATCTCCAGGAAGCCTTCCACAACTTCCCTTATTTTAGCAGGAACTTATTATTAATAATAAATTATTTTTAATATTTAATATTAACATTAATATTATTTAGCAGGCACTTATTGATAAGAATGACCAGGTTAATGACCCCCATTTCTATTTGATTTTGACACCTCTGCTATGGAAAGCCAAATCTTATTCTCAGATTCTCAAACATCATCTTTATTTTCCAAATATGTCTATTTCAGAGTCCTTCAAAATGGCAGAAAAGGTGAAAACACCTCCCCTGCCTCGGACTTGATGATGCCTAATGGTGCTTCCTAAGTTTCTTCTGGTGCAGTATTATCATTTGTACCTGTGTGCATCACTAAATTAGGGAAAGGTAAGATTTGTTGTCAAGTCTCAGATACTTCTTTCTGACAGACAAGTAGACCTCCCATTAAATAGCCAGGGATGGATGGAGGTGGAGAAAGAAAGAGAGTGTGTTATGGAACACCTTTCACCTAGTAGGAGACTATGGTGAGATTTATGGTCTTGCCTTTTTGATGTTATGCCAATAAAATGTAAAAACACAATTTAAATCATCAGCAAGAGACACTGTGTAGGAAATAGAGATTCTTGTAGGCTTCTGTTTGAGACTTATGAATTAGAAAAGTCATGGATGGATGATTTAGAGCAAAAGGAATTTTAAAGATCATCTAGTCTGGCTGCCTCAATTTACAGAAAAGGAAACAGTCTTAGAAATGGTGACTTTAGGGGACGGCTAGGTGGTGCAGTGGATAGAGCACCAGCCCTGAAATCAGGAGTACCTGGGTTCAAATCCGGTCTCAGACACTTCATAATTACCTAGTTGTGTGACCTTGGGCAAGCCACTTAACCCCATTGTCTTGCATAAACCTAAAAAAAAAAAGAAATGGTGACTTTATCAAGGTTACATGGGGGAGCAAGGAGAGTTAGGATTTTAATTCAGTCATTGGACTGAATCCAAGAGTTTTTTTTAATCACATAACATGAAGGCGGTACAGTGGATCAAGGGCTGGTCTTGTAGTCAGGAAGACCTGAGTTCAGACCCTGATTCAAATCCTTATTTTTCTATATGACCTTGGCCAAGCATTTGGACAAGCAGGGCCTGAACTTGGAGTTGTTCTAGTCATATCCAACCCTTCCTGATCCCATTTGAGGTTTTGTTGGCAAAGATACTGAAGTGGTTTGCCCTTTCCTTAACCATCTCATTTAACAGTTGAGGAAACTGAGGCAAATAGGGTGAAGTATCTGGAAGTAAGAAAGTTCAAGTCTTGCCTCAGACACTTTATTAGTTGTGATACCTTGGGCGAGTCATTTATCCTTCTTCCATTTCAGTTTCCTGTATCTTCAGATAAAAACAGCACCTATTTCCCAGGATTGTTGTATAGATCAAATGAGATAATAATATAACACACTTTGAATACCTCAAAGTAGTATATGATGTTAGTTCTTCTTTATCCTTTCTGTGCCTCAGTTTCCCCATTTATATAATAAAGGGACTAGACTTGCTCATCCACAAGGTCTCTTGCAGCTCCAAGACTATGATTGTGTAATCCTACAACTATAGCCTGCTAACTTTAGTTTCTTAACTCCCCATCTGCCTTTTCCTGCCCTCATTCTGCCCATCAGAATCTCTACTCCACAGATATCAGAGTGTGCTCTGATTTTAGGCTGATTACTGATTATAAAGATCCCAAGGTGAGACAACCACATAACAAGACAGATGACTTCAACTAGCTTGATTACTCCTTTTGAGGAAGAGATAACGAGCAAGCGATGGACTGTATTCCCTCAGAAGGCTCACGTTGTACCATAGATATTGTCAATGTGGTTTCTAAACAATCCCAAGGCACCATCTTGCTGAGCAAAAGGTCTGTTTCCAGTCACTTAGAAGTTCATCTCCTTCCTAGATTTCAACAGGTGACTGCCTCTCAACTATGTCCATAGTGAAACATTTATGTTTTAGTATTGTACCCAGAACTAAACCAATATGGGAGGGCTTCAACAGCATTTTTGTAATGACCATCTGGCACAATTTTTTCTTGACCTCATCTGAAATGGAAGGTCTTGCCAATCACGAAGCAGATCCACAACCTTGCTGTGATTTTCAGCATTCGCAAATAAATAGTCTTCACCTGGAAATGCTCACTCCTGAAAGATCAACCACTATGGCAACAGTCTTGAGTATATACCATTATTGGATGTGACCATATGACCCCCACAAGTTTTGGAGCATGTTCCTTTCTTCTCATCAGCTCTCAACGTAATATATAGTAAGTTATAGCAATCTTTCTACCGATGAAGACAATAATTAAACAGTCCTTACTCTTAAAACATTAAATGCTGTTGGGGAGAAGTAATAACATATCTCCAAATAAATAAAGCCAAAGTAGTTTTAAGGGGCAAAAGGAAACTTTAAAAAGTGAAGAATCAGGAAGGGTGTAATGTAAGAGGTGAGGTTAATAGAGCATTGAAGGAAGTTGAAGATTAAAAAAGATGGAGGTGAGAAGGAAATATAGAATAGAGATAGAACAATGTGTATGGAAAACATTAGAAGGGTCACTGCCTAGTCCATAAGGGAAATAGGGAAATAATGTTCAATTAGTCAGGAAAAGGTGGGTCTGGACTGAGAATGGAGGGTTTGAAATTGAAAATGGAGGAATGGTGTATCTCTATATAAATGATATATATGAACATTCCTGTTTACAGATATAATCTATATATACATAAATGTAATACATCTCATTTCCCTTCAAGTTTTCTTCAAAGGATCCTAGATTTGTATTTGCCAGGCAATTTAGAGATATCCTACAACTTTTGTAGTTGAGAAATCTGAAACTTACAGAAATTAAGTCACTGACCTTAGATCATACAGAGAGTGAAATGAAGAGGGAAGGAAATAATCGTTCAATCAACATTTATTTCATTCACTTTGCATCTGCTGGTTTTAGCTCCATGGAACACATTGCTACTCCTGGGATATCCTCAGTGTGTCTAGACGCACCATCATGCTGTTAACTAAAGCCTTCATTAGTACCACCTCCTTCATCTTCTCCTCTCCTCTGTATGGAGACCAGGAGGGCAGAGTGCCAAGCTCCTCCCAATGCCTTCCTTTAAAGAGGGTAGAAATTGGACTCTTAGCTCATCCCATTTTGCATCTGCTGCCTTCCCCCGACCCCTCCTCACTTTCCTGCCTCCTTTTGTGTGTTTTCTCTTCATTTAGATGATAAGCTTCTTGAGAATAGGATTTGTCTCTTTTTATTAATTTTATTTTCATTAATTAGCACAATGTAGGGTGTTAATAAATATTATTTGATTTTATTAAGTGTCTATGTTGGCCCAGACCAGGGACTGTGCCCAGGACTGGGGATATAAAAAGAAGTCAAAGACAGTCCCTGTCCTCAAGAACCTTATAATCTAATGGGGGGAAGCAACATGTAAACAACTACATAAAGGATAAATTGGAAATAATTAACAGTGGGAAGGCATTAGAATTATAAAGGTTGAAGAAACTTCCAGTAAAAGATGAGATTTTAATTGGGGAGGAAGCCAAAGAGGATCAATAATGGAGAACATTCCAAACATGGAGGACTGATAGAGACGGAGTGTCTTATTTATAGAACTAGCAGGCCAGTATCCACTGGATCTAAGAGTATGAGAAGGGGAATAAAATATCTGAAGACTGGAAAAGTAGAAAGGGCTAGGTTTTGAAGGACTTTGAATGTCAAACATAATATTTTGTGTTTGATTCTGGAGAAAATAAGGAATCACTGGAATCTATTGAGTAGGCGATAGTATGCTATGAATTTTGTTTTGAGGAAAATTACTTTAATGACTAAATGGAGAGTAGGCCAGAAGGCAGAGACTTGAGATAGGCCAACTTGCCAAAAGGATATTATGGTAGGTCAGGTAGGAGATGATGGGACATGTACCAGAAGGGGGAAAATAGTGAAGGTGAAATGGATGGGGATGGGGGTGAGAGATAGGAGGAGGGAAATGAAGGTTGGAAGAACACATCCCTTTCCTAACTTGTGCTCCTCCCTTTCCTTCCTCCCTCCCTTCCTTCCTTCCTCCCTTCGTTCTTTCCTCCCTCCCTCCCTCCCTCCCTTCCTTCCTTCCTCCTTCCCTTCCTCCCTTCCTTCCTTCCTCCTTTCCTTCCTTCTTTCCTCCCTCCCTCCCTCCCTCCCTCCCTTCCTTCCTTCCTTCCTTCCTTCCTTCCTTCCTTCCTTCCTTCCTTCCATTCCTCCTTTCCTTCCTCCCCTCCCTCCCTCCCTCCCTCCCTCCCTCCAGAGCATACTCCAGTATTCTCTTTGTCTTCAGCCCCTGATGCAGGGCACATCCTGCAGGAGAATAACTAACCATTTTCTGCATACCAAACTTTTCCTAATGAAGCCCCAAATCACATTAATTTTTTAGTTCCCATGTCACACTCACACTGTTGACTTTTAATAAGTTTGCTGTCCTCAAAGGTCCCCAGGCCTTTTTTCATATCAGCTGTTGCAAAGACAGGGTTCCCCTCCCCTTCCACTTGTGACTCTGATTTTTTGTGTGTGTGAAGTGTAAAACTTCACACTTATTCCTATTAAATTTTTCTATTATTGGAGGTGCAGTCCCTCATTCTGGCTTGGATCCAGTATGTTAACTATTCCTTCTAACTTTCTGTCAGTCACAAATCTAATGAATGTATCCAGGTGCACAGAAATGCTGAAATGACTAGGACCAAGAACTGGTGTTAGAGGCTCTCTACTAGAAACCTATCCAATGACACTGATCTCTTGATCACCACCCATCTCAACCATTTCTGAAGCCCTCACAGAATAGCTGAGCCCAGCTCTCCATCATCTTCAAAAGAATATGAGGACAGACTTTGTCAGATCACTTCTTGAAATTCAACTTATTCCTGGTCCCCTTAAAAGGAGAGACTCAGAAGGGAACCCACATTGTTTTAAATTTGGTCCAACCTGACCAGATAATAATGGAACCATTGCCCTTCCTTGTACTTTATATTATGTTTTTTGGCAATCTAATAAACATTTAGAATTCATATTTGATATCCAAATAATAATGTTGACATACATTGAGCTTAAACTAATACTCTTATGTTATTTCAACATAAAGAACTGTCATATCCAATCTTCACTAATCTGTAAATGTTTAGTAGTTTTTAAACTTTATGACCTTATATTTATTCCCATAAAATTAAAACCTGATTTGTTTGAGCCTATGATTTCAAACTTGGATAATCTTTTGAAATGTGGGATTTGCCATCTATCACATTAATGTCTTTCAGAATTCCATATCACATTAATGTCTTATAAAGATACCTTCCAATTGTTCAAGTGAGAAATTAAGAAGGGCAAAGTGCTTAGCAAATCTTAAAACTTTATATTAGTGGAAATGATAATCACACATTTACACCCCATGACTTTGAATCTGAACTACTTGTACCTCACAGTGTTAATTAATGAAGCAAATTTGATAATATCATTATTCTCCCTGGTGCTTGATAGAGCACCAGCCCTAGAGTCAGGAGGACCTGAGTTCAAATCCAGCGTCAGACACTTAATAATTACCTAGCTGTGTGACCTTGGGCAAGATACTTAACTCCATTGCCTTACAAAAAAATATTAAATAAAACAATAAATAAAATTTTTAAAATTGGATAGGATTATCCTAGACCTCCATTAATCATGAGAAGCTATCCCTCCAGGTTGAGTTTGATCCATTAATTTACTCCATTAGGAACTATTGTTGAACTTCAAAGTCGTGAAGAGCAAAGCTACTAATATAAAGTCTATTTTTCTTTAACTTGTCCCAATATGAGTCCTGGGAAACTTGGGAAAATATCTTACTGAGTCCAAACACAGTGGACATTTATGTAACACTTTGAATATGGCATTGTATTACCTCCTTTGGGCCTCCCCACATTACTTTGAGGTAGATTCCATTTATATAATCAATATGGAAGCAGAAGCTCAGATTATTCAATGATCTGCTCCTGATTGTGTAGTTAGCAGGGGTCATCTGGAATTTAAACCTAGATGTTTCTAACTTCAATTTCAATGTATTTTCTCCCATCAGTGTCTATAATATTCCTCCCAATCTATCAATCTACTAATGCTATTAAAATAGATAAAATACAAACATGTGCACACACATATGTGTGTAGATATATCTACATTTACATGTGTGTGTGTGTGTGTGTGTGTATAAAATTTCTATTAAAAGAAGCAATACTGACCTGTGGACTGGAAATTGAAGGGCATGAGGAGAAATGATTGAAAGACTAGAATCTGCATGTAGCCATTAGAAATAGCTTTTGAAAAATTAATTTGGGGGGGCTGAGATTTTTCAATACTACATAGTGGCATAACTGTTAAATTATATATCTCTCCTTTCCCCCCCTTTTAACATAAATAATGGAAATATTGTTTACCCTACAGGTACCAATTCATCTTTGTTCTATGAAGTAAAATTCCTGAGGAAAGCATTTATTATGCACATGAGGTAGTCATGTTTTAAAGATTAATATCTGGTTATGTTAATTCTTTTCCAAAGCACAAAAAAGTGATTAGGGCCTATTATATATTTATCACTTGCCCATTTTAATATTTTAAATCACAGCTTGGTATGCTGCGATCCATTGTAAGACCTTGTGAGGATGCACCTATAGTTGTATGATGGGTGTAAAATTAACAGTTGTCACCGTGGTAAATAACAAGTCCATTCTTCCCTAGTTGTCTGTCTTTCCTTCTCTGTTTTTAATGATTTCCATCTCTCTTCCAATATTCTGTTTAACCCCAAAGAGAGTAACAATTATCCACAAATTATCTTCCATCTTGTACCATCTGGATACCAATTCATCGATTTCTATGCTCCTGCTCAGAAGCTAAGCTCTGGCAAAGAAACCTAAAAAGATTTCTTTCATTTTCTCTCCCTCTTGATGAAATGTTTTAAAGTTAAAATCAACTGTTGAAATGTTTTATTACAGTTATATATTTTACTCCAAGTATGTGGTATTGCTGGGAGACTTTTCTCTTGCATCTTGAATTAATCTGTTTCTGCTTTTGTTCCTCTCCTTTGTCCTTTGATGTAAATCACGACTTCTCTGAGTTTCCGAATGGGACATCCAAATGTTTTTCTTGTATGTGTATTGCAATAGGCTCATTACTGAAAGTTGGCTCCAGTGAGTTGTGTTATCTATAATTCTCCACCATGTCTATTTTTTTAGGTTTTTGCAAGGCAAATGGGGTTAAGTGGCTTGCCCAAGGCCACACAGCTAGGTAATTATTAAGTGTCTGAGACCGGATTTGAACCCAGGTACTCCTGACTCCAGGGCCACTGCTTTATCCACTGCACCACCTAGTCGCCCCCTCCACCATGTTTTAAATGGGTTGTGACGAACACCATTCTGCAACTGGTGAAACTGGAATTGGGCATGATCACTAGAATGCTAGGCTTAGAATCATCTTGAATTCAAATCTGGACTCAGACATTTACTGGTTGTGTGACCCTGGTCAAGTCACTTTACCCTGTTTACTTCAGTTTCTTCATCTGTAAAATGAGCTGGAGAAGGAAATGGCAAACTAGTATTTTTGTAAAAAAAAATCAAATTGGATCACACAGTCAGATATGACTAAAATGGTTGAACAATAACAATTAAAAGCATGATAAATCTCTGTTCTACTCATCAATAAAGATGTCAAGGGAGAGTACTAAAATCAGCATATTGCAACAGAGAACTGTGAGATTGAATGTAGTCCCCTAGAATATCAGAGTAAAGAGTATTTTACACATTACTAGGGTCAATCTAATTCATTTTTCTCCATTTTTAATCCCAGAGAGATTAATTAATTTGTTTATAAGAGTCTAAGATCATAGGTTTAAAACTATGTGGGGCCTTCGAGATAGTCTAGTTCAACACTTTCTTTTAAAATGAGAAAAGTGTAAACTAGAAAGTTTATGTGACTCACCCAAGGTCACACAGTTCATAATAACTGGCAAACTTGACCCAGGATAAGAGACATTGTTATCTAACGATCACATTGGCTTTTAAACAAATTGACCAAAAGGAATAAACATAATTTGTTTATTCTACTCTTACATCAGTTACTTTGTGAGAAATTAGCCTTGTAGCATTTGGTTCTAAAGAAGTTGAAACTATGCCAAATAGAGAGACAATTAACCAGGATAGGAGGAAAAGGGTTAATCTTAGAGCTGGAGAGTCTAGCTTCAAATGTCCTCAGGTTTTCTGTTTGCTCCCCATGTGATTTCTGACATGCCACTTTGGCAAGGCTCAACATTTCTTATAAGACGTTATACTAGATGACCTCAGAAGTCCCTTCTTGCCCTGAATCTAAGATCCTGTGATCCTTGATATTGCATTCTGTGCCACTTCATTCATTCCACTATCAGTTTTGAATAGAAACTGGGTAAATGTGGCCATCAAGGTTATTCTACCCTATCCGGAAAAGCCCCATTAAAAGCTTCCCACTAAAACTTGTATCTGTCAAGTTTCTATTAGACCTCCCAACTGCCAGCACAGTGCCATGCATGCCAATGATGGAGAAGAGGCCCAAAGAATCTCTTATGAAATGAATGTGAAAAAGAACTAGTTTTTTAAAGTGAGGGGTATGGTAGTGAGAAGCAAAAGAAAATTAAAAATGCAAATGATCATGGAGAATTGAATAAAAAGATAGCGCATAAATATCCAATCCACCCAAAGGTCATAATGGGAGGAAACAGCTATAGCTCTTTGGCAGGAATACTTAATGAGAGGAAAGTTATCAATGGCATGTTACAGTTGTGTTTTCTCACCAAATTACAGAACTTCTAAAAACAGAGTCCATGTCAACAAACATTTATTAAATAGCTTCTTTGTTCTTAGACACTGTGTTAGATGTGGGAATCATTACTCCGTTACATTCACTTTCTCCTACTCCAGTGTTTCCCTAGGTTTTTTTCAAAAACAACAAAAACAATGAAAATGTGATGTGAACCTCCAGGGTAATTTCATATACTAGTCATAATATTTTTCAGTTATCTACTGTGTAAGATATCATTAGAGAATTTTATTAGAGAATATTAGAGTGAACTCCTTAAACTATTGTCATAAACCCTTAAGGTGTTCATGTACCACTCTTTGAGAACCATTGTCCTATCTCAACAAATACATTAGCCTCCCTCAGTAACTTTGCCTTGTCCCTTTCCATTTCTAGACTGGCTGGTAATAGAATCCTATAGTGTGGTACCTTGTTTGCATAAAGAGTTGGCCTCAAAATCAAGACAGGTTCAAACCCTGTTTTTTCAGTTTCCCACCTGGGAAAATCACTTCACTTTTCAGGGTCCAATATAACCATAAAAAAATTACAGGAAAATAATAACTCAAGTGCTTTATAAACATCATTTCATATGATCCTCACAACAACCTTGGAGGGTAGGTGCTATTATTTTTTCCCATTTGACAATGAGGAAACTGAGGCAAACAGGGATTAAGGGACTTGCCCAGGGTCACATTTTAAGTGTCTGGGGCTGGATTTGAACTTAGGTCTTCCAGACTGCAGATCCAGTTTTCTAACTGTCCCTAGACAAGTTATCAAACCATATAGATGAATGGAATTTCCAAATCACATGTTCCCCATCTTGCTGATGAAATCATGGGTCTGGAACAAAAGGTAACAGGGAAGAAATAAATTCTTAGCACCTCATTTATGTGCCAAACATATAAAATCAATCAAAGTGGATTAAACTGTTGATGAGCTCTGATGAGCTTGCTCAGAGGTCCTCCTAAATGATCATCCCTGGTAGAAGATAGCAGCAGCCCAGGAAAAGAAGTGACTATCACTAATAGCTAGACAAGGAAAAGTGCAACTTGATTTTACCATGTCTTTTCCCTTTAACCTCCCAGACAAGCAAAGAGTCATTCTTGATTATACCAAAGGCCTCTTCCAGTCGCTAACTTCCAATGATCATGGAAGAAGTCAGTTTTTCGGTAAATAGGATGACTATTTTAATCTATCGGGTAAGGTTCTTTTGGTTCAAATTTCTCTTTTTAACATCTGCCTCTATTTTTACCTTCTATTCTTGATACTTTAAATTTCAGTTAAATGTAAAAGCAGTTTTGACCCTTATTTCTATATGTCCATTTGCTTTTCTCTGTTAAACATAAATAAACCTTTGGTAGGGGTTGAGTGAGACGGTTAAATTGCTCAATGGATAGAATGTTGGGCCTCGAGTTAGGAACATCTGTGTTCACATCAGAGACCTATTAGCTGTGTGACCCTAAACACGTCATTTAGCCCTTCTTTCCTCAGTTTCCTCATCTGTTAAATGAGCAGGAGAAGGAAATGGTAAACCACTCTAATATCTTTGCCAAGAAAACCCCATGGACAGTAACAGACATGCTATGGTCCACAGGGTCACAAAGAAGTGAACACTACTGAAAAACTGAACAACAAAAGTGGGTTAAGTAGGTCAGGAAGAATTGCCTTGAAAATATTCATCAGTGATACACACAACAAAAAATATTCTGTTAATTTACATTTTTAATTTAATATTCTGTTAATTTACAAAATTACAATTTTGTTGTTAATAATAACACATTTGCATAGCTCCTTTAGGGTTTAAAGTTCATTGCTGATAGAATGAATGAAAGAGGGGTGGCTAGGTGGCGCAGTGGATAGAGCACCAGCCTTGGAGTCAGGAGTACCTGGGTTCAATTCGGACCTCAGACAATAATTACCTAGCCGTGTGGCCTTGGGCAAGCCACTTAACCCCATTTGCCTTGCAAAAACCTAAAAAAAAAATGAATGAATGAAAGAACATTTATAAATAAACGAGCACTATTTACAAGTCATGGTGCTAAGGGCTAGAGATATAGATACAAAGATGAGATAGAGCCCACCCTCAAATGGTTTATATGCTACTAGGAAATGATAGCACAGACAAGAGAATGGTGTCCAAAGGGGTGATGATTTTCTCAGTATTATCTTGTCAGTGTATGTGCTGCCCTTATAAGATGTGAACATTCACTTGGACTTGGGGGTGATGAGATACTTACGATTGTCTAGACTAGCTAGAACAAAAATATTATTTCTTATAGTGTGGATTCCTTCTGATTTCATTTTTCTAATGTGCATTTTTAATTCCTCACATAATAATCAGTCACTGAGATATTAGAGTACAAATTCTTTGACTTCAGTATCATCACCATTGAGAATAGGTCATTATTACAGACTCAGTGGATTTGTTCCAATTCATATTTATTTGCTATTTTATTTTCACCTAATAGACTTGTAAGAAGGGTCCATGGCAAAGTCTGCAGAAGCTCATTTTCCCTTCTCTGTCTTTTCCCCATTCTGAAAACTGATACTGCTCGTAACCTTCCATGTTTTTTCCTTCCTAATGAGCTTGTAGGTTACAGTGATATTGTCTTAGATGGCATGTCACTCTTCTTGTCAAAGTGGACTCTTTTAACCTCCTTATTGTGACTAACATTTCAAAACAGTTGAATTTCTATAAAAATCGTGATTGAGTTAATGTCCTCACAGTTGACTATTTGCAATTTTCCAAAGTCAACAATTTATTTTATTGGGTCAGACCTACATGCAGTGTCTAAAAAAAATTATCCTTTTTTTCTAATATAATATTTATCTTACCCTTTGAGCTAATCAGTTAATGACAGAAATGACTGCCACATATGTAAGCAGCCATTACTATCTTTTACTATATGGCAAATTTTATATGTTCAGTCTTGACTTTAGACATGTGTGTGTGTGTGTGTGTGTGTGTATGTATTAAACTTTTACTATTTATTTATTTATTTATAGTTCATCAGCATATTTTCATGTTACTCCTCTATAAAATCTTCCCTTAATATCAAGAAAAAACAACTCAACAAAAGCAACACAGTTTAATTTAATCCAGTTTGATTCAAGGCAACACATTAGCTGTTTGGCCATATAGACAATACGTATAGTCCCTCACCTCCCTACTAAAAAAAAAAATAGAAGGGTGTTTCACTCACTTTGACAAGTTTCTCAAAAAAGTATTTGTGTTGTTAGATATGAAGTTTTAAAATAATGTACAAGTCTTCAGATTTTATTCTCAAATCTACTATTTATCATGTTTTGCAATGTAATTCCCTGGATCTATCTTTTCATTAAAGTCACCAAATATAAAAGTAAACATTGACTTTAATTTAGCCAGGGGATAGCACATGCCCCACTAGGCAGAGTGCTGAGTAAGTACCATCTCTCTGGACTCTCTCTTTGAACTCTACCTCTCTCTATCTAGCTCAGTAGTGACTCTTGTTTGGGAGGGAATATGGATTTGGATGGAATATGGATCTTCCCAAACAGAAAATAGCTTGATATGTCAATTAGATTTAATCACATGAATTGCTAATAATACTGATTATTTATGTTGTACCTATTATATGATAAAAAACTGTACCAAATATGTCCAAAACAACTCTGGGAAGTAGGTACAATATTATTCTCATTTTACAGTAGAAGAAGCTGAGGCAAAAGAGGGCAAGTAATTTACCCAATGTCTCATAGCTACCATCTGAGGCTAGATTTGAACTCAGGTCTTTCTGATTTCAGAGTAGCTTACTGCTTTTCCTATGCCACCTGGTTACCTCTAGCTACCTTCTCCATGGAAACAGTTATAAATGTTTCAGGGCTGTATTTAGCTTTACTTTTAGAATAGAGAACACATAATAACTAAAACACAATGCATTAAAAAAAACCAATATCTCATATGTGGCTGCAAGCTTGCAACTCTCATAGACCCTAGAAGTTCCCCCAGATCAATATGGGGAAAAAGTTCTAGGAAATTATAATTGACTTTGAATGCTGCTTTTGAGCTGAAAAAGGAGATGCTGTGTTTACTAGACTAGGGATTGTTAACCTGGGAATAGATTTCAAGGCTGTGTAAACCTGCAGGGGAGATAATTATGCCTTTGTTTTCACTAACCTCTAATTGAAATTTAGCATTTCTTTCATTTATGAATGTTTTTAATGGAAGTTATTTTGATAAGGGGTCCATTGATTTCTCCAAACTCCCAAAGAGGTTTATGATATATAGAAAGCTAAAAAGCCCCCATAATAGAAAAAGAAGGAACTATGACTTGACATTTATGACACAGGAATACAAGAATGTACTGGATCAAGTGTGACCTGGATCAAATATAACATGAGATGCTTCACCTGGGCTTGGTTGGTTGGGTCCTGGTGAGGATCATGGAGATACTCCAGCCTGCGCCGGTTCATTGCAGTATCAGATGATGCTGCATCAGTAGTCAGTTCTGGCAAGAAGCAATACTGTTCTCGTTGGGTCTTCAATTCCTTTTCTGAGGGCCAGGAAAGAGCAGAATCATGGGGAGTCTCTGTCATAACCCATCTCTCCTTTATATCATTAGCCACCCAAATCCCCACAGGGGAGAAACAGGCAGAATGAGGGGTGGCCAAAAATAGGATGGAGGATTATGCCATGCAATTGGTCTCCCTCTACATTCTCAGCATCAGACCTGGCCCAAGGGTTGCAATTATCTTTCTGATGGCCAATTTGCTTCTGTTCAATGTAAGTCCTGCAGGGCTCAATGACCAGTTATCACCAGGAAATGATGGTTCCTTGTCATCTTTGGGTAATAGAAGCAACCAACTCTTCCAATTCATTCATTGACCTCTCTGAGGAGAAATCTGAGTCATCTTTCCCACATATCAGCAAAATAACTGCATAAATTCCATAGAATCCAATCAAGTTAAGACCATTCATTAGAAAAGATGGTAGAATCAGTTTTATCTTTACCAGGTATCCTTCACTTTGGAATGTCTACAACTTTGTCTTACAGAGTGAAAAAAATAAGGCAGAGTAGGAAATGGCTTAATCCAAGAGGAGTAGAGAGCTTGCAGAGTGCCTAAGATGGCAGTTCTCTGCAGCAGGCCCTTGAGATGCTTTGCCAGCTGTCCCTTCTTCCTTTCATTAGAGTCAAACTACTCAAATTAGCCTTCACATCCCACTCTCTTCCAAGACTCAGTTTGGGGTTTTAGTGAAAGTGCTCATGGCCATCGATCTTTACATAAAGATGATTAATGTCATCTACAAAGCATATAGTAAAAGTACATAATAAAGAAAGGAAGCTAATAAAGGGAATTGATTTGTTGGGAGCACTGTATGTCTCCTTCACTTTCCCATAGCGAGCAGATAGGAGTTTGTGGCAGCCTTGGCTCCAGAGGTCTATCGGGCAAGCAATCATGGTTTTCAGCCATGCCTCATTTGATTGTATTTTGTCTGAAGAAAAGAATGCAATTTTTGCTTGTTTGCCTAGCTTATAGGACCAGCTTTCCAGAGAAGAAAATTCACAGTAGAATCTAGAGTTAAATGACCTTTCATTTTATTCTGATTAAAATTGCTGTATACAGTACTGAGGCTTTATATGCTTTAAAATAAGAGGTACCCATCAGCCAGGCTGTTTGCACAAATGTAAATGATAGAATTCTCATTTTGTAGATCAGAAAACTGGTAGAAAACTTATTGGGCATGTGCCATTAGGATTTCTTTCCTGTATGGGTTGGGCTAGTTGGCTGGTGCCCTCCATTCATCCAACTCTAAAATTCTGTGATTTGCTATTCACAGTCACACAATCTCAGATTCAGAAGAGACTGTAGAGGTCATCTCCCTAATCCCTGACTATGCTCCCATATTCACTCATCCTTCCCACGACAAAGTTGTGCATTGTGTAGCTGGTCTTCCATGTCTGGGATCAGAGATGTGCTGGTAGATGGTTAACAGCTAGATCTCCAGGGCTGATAAGGAGGGTAACCTTATACTCTAAAATTTATCTTCTTTGCTAATATTCTCTATCACTTTCTCAAATCCAGAAAATCAACAAAATCATATATCCGTCCCTAATTTGTAGCACTTGCCAGTTTTCAATATGTGCATGTTTCCATTGACAATTTAACAATCAACTCTTATAAACTGGCTCCCATAAGCCCCTGTCTAGAATGCATGCCTTCCTCACCCATGACATCACTCAAAACTGTGATCATTACGTCTTCCTTTCCTTTTGAAGTTCTTTCCTAATCTTTAAATTCATAGATATTTACTGAGAAGAAAATCCCACTGGATTTGTGAATTCAGTTGGCACAGTGAATAAATAGAGCGCTGGCCTTGGCGTCAGGAGGTTCTGAGTTCAAATTTGACCTCAGACTTAAATGTGTGGCCTTGGGCAAGTCACTTAGCCCCATTTCTTGCAAAAATTTTAAAAAAGAAAAAGAAATAGGAAGAGTTATGAATTCAGAATTCCAGGTTTCTGTAGATCCAACTGTTAATCTCTCTCTTGAAATATCATATGCATGTATATATATATATATATAGAAAATATATATATATATAGAAATATATAGAAAATATATACATAGAAAATATATACATAGAAAATATATAGAAAATAAATACAAAGATATATATATATATATCTTTGTATTTATTTTCTTTTTCCTTATTTGTGTAGCTGCTGTTCCTCACCTCCTCTCCACTCTAGATCAAGACCTGGAAAGAACCTCAGAGGTCATCTTCGTTTTACAGATGAAGAAATTAAGGTTTAATGGAGTTTAAGTGATTTCTCCAAGATCATAATAGTACTATGCATCAGAGCCTTGCCACGTCCTCTGACTCCCAAGCCAGTGCTCTTGTCACTCTACCACCATTTTTGTTGTGATATACCCACAAAATCAGTGCTTAATAAATATTGGTGGGGTAAAATGAGACAGTATACCTCTGCAATAAATCTAATAATTGGTCATCTGAATTCTGCCTAAAGGCCTTGGTGAAGGGAGAGCTCACTACTTCCAGAGAAGCTGCCCACTCTAATCTTGGACACCTCGACCCTAAGTCTACTTCTTTGTAATTCCGTATTCTGCCCTCTGAGGCCAAAAAGACTAAATCGAATCCCCTACCACCACCATCAAAGAGCAGTCTTTTAAGTTCTTGAAGACATTTCTCCCTCTTTCTCCAGTCTTTTCCAAGTTAAATGACCCAGTTCCTTTCACTGATTTTCATATTACCTGATAATTCTTCCATATATGATTTCCAAGTTCTTGTTGTCTCTTCTGAAATTCCACACACAGAATGGAACTTGGTACCCAAATGTGAGCTTTTCTGGCCATGATCTAGAGCAGTAATAGTATGTCTGTATCTGTGAATATGTATGTGTGTGTGTGTGTGTGTGTGTGTGTGTGTGTGTGTGTGTGTGTGGATATGTCTCAGTTTCTCTTGGACAGAAATTTTTATTTTTATTTTTAAAATTTTTATGTATTTATTTTGCTGTGTAGGTTGACTTCTTTGGAAGTCTGGTAAAGTCTAAAGCCTACAGTTATTTCTTATAATAATGTTTTTAAATAACAAAATAAAACACATAAGATGACAAAGGAAATTGACCATATTGAAATAAAGATATAATTTACACAAGCTATCTTGTATTGATCATGTTTCTTTGATAGTCTTTATTCTACTTCTTCATTTGTAATTTGTTATGAGTATGTTTATCTTCCATACCCTTTTCCATTGTTCTTTAAGAAAGGCTCAGCTACAGTTCTTCAGAATTCCTAATATTCCATGACTTGGAGTCAGGTAGTATAATGATGTTGATGTTAAAGAGATGAATCCTTATGTTGGGGGAAAGCTTGGGATTATTAGAACATCATGGTTCCCCCTTCTTCTCTATCTGATTGTTTACATGTTATCTCTTCCATTTGAATATGAATCCTTTGAAGGCAGGGACTAGGTATGGTTTTGCTTTTCTTTATAAAATGCTTAGCACAGTGAAGTTTTAATAAATGTTTGTTGATTGGTCAGTTTGGGACTTAGTTGATTGTCCATTTGCAATGTTTGTCCAAGATATATCTCCTGATGGATAAACTCTATGGACTGTCTGTCCAATTGTATTTTCTTGTCTGAATGACAAATATTCTCTATCTACTTGGTTCTTCTGCAAGATGGATAATTAAACTATATACTTTTTATCACATTTAGAAGACTGCAATTATCCAGGACTTATTGCAATCAGCACAATGTCGTCTGCAAACTGGAACATATGGAGGACCTCACCATCACTAGAGAATTCCTTTTCAATTTGGTTTCAAATCCATAACAATGATCAATACTTTAGATGAAGCTAGATGATCTCCTTCTCATCTTATGATAATAATTCGAGAGGAGATGAACAAAATTATCTCTATTATAATAACCTTCAAGGAATCATTTGAAATTTTGACCCATATTTTTGAAATTTTTTTAAAAATAAGATTTTGAGGCAATATTTGCTCTAATGAATCAAATTATTTTTAAAGTCACCAAATAATAAATACAGGAAATCTAGTCTCTATATTTGTTAGATAGTTATAGGATGGTAAAAGATATATTCCATTGTAGAATATCACTTTGGAAATCTTGTTTCATCCTTTCTAATATCCTGCTTAAGGATACTCTCAGTATGGGTATAGATTATTATAAATATATCATATATGGAAGAATGGGTATATGATTTTATAATTATTGATATTCACTACTTAATTTTTTTGCAATAATGTCAGAGGTATTTTTATACATTTAGCATCTTCTCATTTTTCAGAAATCTTGAGAGTCTATCTCCCAATTTCCTTAAAATCCTGTTACTATATATATATATACATATATATGTGTGTATATATATATATATATATATATTTATATCTGTATTTAGGATCATAGAATTATGGCTGAAAGGGACTTCAAATGCTAGTAAGTTCAATCCCTTCCAGTTGACTTTACCAACTACATTTTAAAAAATATTTTATGTGCTTCTTTTGTTATTATTATTCATTGTTATTATTTGTGACCCTATTTGAGATTTTCTTGGCAAAGATAATGGAGCAGTTTACCATTTCCTTCTGTTCATTTTACAGGAGGCAAACAGGGTAAGTGACTTGCTCAGTGTTTCATAGCCATTAAGTAGCTGAGGCTAGATTTGAACTTAGAAAAATGAGTCTTCCTCTATCCACTGCACCTCCTATCTGCTCTTTGTAGGTCTTTTAATAAATACATTTTGGGAGTGTGTTATTCAACTACAAATGTTGGAACTTCTCTAGCCTTGATGTTGAATAAAATTTGTTTAACTGTTCTTTTTTGTTTTTGCAAATCTTTTCCATCTTTCTTATGTTCATTGACTTCTTTCTAGTTTCACTCTCAAATGCCCTTAGAATGACTTTGCTTAGTGAGGTTTCACCAAGATTTCTTTAAACTTGTTCATCTTTCTACAGCTTCTCGATCTTTTATAGGTTGCTATAGATCATGCTTTTCAACCATCCCTCTCCACAGTCTTGTTTAAATCAGTTTATATTCTTAACTGGCCTTGTCATTTCCTGCTATATCTTTTTGCCTGGCCAGCAGTTTAAATGTCTGCTGACTAAAGCAGTTTTAAACGACTGCTCATTACAACAATTGATTTCCATTGGTTAAACATCTGTACAGACTTGCGCCAGTGGTACCATGTCTTTTCCTCCATTCATTTCCCATTTTGAGGGGTCATCAATAATGTCTTTAAATGGGTCATATTGGAGATGTTTTCATCACATGCCATTTTCATTTCTAATCTATGTTCATTTGGTTTGATCTTTGTTCTAACATGTCAGTGATTTGATTCTACACTGATACTTTTTATCTGTTAAACTATAATCCTTTTCATTCTTTTGTTCTATTTCTTTGTGCTCACCCTGTCTAGGACCTTCTACTTTTCTTGAAGACAATATTCATGATATAGTATAGTTTGAGAAGACACTGAAGCCTCAAATCTTTATCCACTTTCCTTGATCCTGAATCATATTTTCAATATAACTGCTTTTACTAATGCTAACCAAAATAGAGGCATATATATTTCTAAGTCCTAGTGAATTCTTCAAAAGAAGTTGATAAATAAACTGCAAGATGGCCTTTATGCAAACCTTTTTCATGGGTATTACAAAATCAGATGACCATGAAATGTTATTTATCAATGCATTTGGACACAGGAAACCAGTTCCACCATTCCTTTGCATGTCTTCAAGGATAATCCATGAACTATCCTTCCATTAACTTTAACTTCCTTCCATCTTCTGGTCAAGTCAAACATTTATTAATTACTCATGATTACTCAGACTGTGCTGGGTGCTAGGAACACATGGTGTTGTGTTTATTCATCCGTCATTCTGAAGAGGGTCAGTGACAACATAAGGGTGATGTCTTGACTTGTGGGGAATTTTATTAAGTGAACACAGGTGCCCCAAATTCAACATAGCAACACAAAAGAAAAAAGGGGGGGATTCCCTCAAGGAGCTTATGTTCTCATGATGGGTGAAGCTAAATACACAAAAGGAATCTTGTAAGTTAAGGGATCGGGAGTGGGGAGAGAATGGTGGAAAAGAAGTCCAGAGTTAAGAGCAGAACCCTGTGAGGAATGCAAGTGAATATTGTTGGCCTGGACCTTTCCTTAAAATGGAAGTCCTTGAAGAAACTGTCCAAATAAAGGAAATGACCCTAGGTAGAATGATCTTCCAGGGTGTGAAGGCTGCCCCATATCAGGGAGAGAAAAATTCTAGCTCATTGCCCAGCCTGGAGAAAACCAAGGGAGCAAATCATCTAGTTCCATTTATAATAAGAATATCAAAATTTACATGATTCATCTCCTTCAGTAATACACCTACTCCTTGGTCTTTAGATTAGGATTTCATTTTTAGTATACCAATGGCTAAATTCAAGTCTATGAATAGTCATAGAATTATGGGATTCATTGAATGTGCTGATTCTTTTCTGCCTCTCTGCTTCCATCACTGCAGAAACCAGAAGACCACAGAGGACCAAGGATGCTTTGGTCTTTTCCTCACTTCATGGGTTGCCATATCCAAAAAAACTCATCTGCATGTGACCAACCTCCTGGTAACTCTGGTAACCAGAGTCTTTACACCTTGCTAGAGAGGCATCTGAAGCAACCATCCCAACTCCCACCATCTCTGAGGAGAGTCCCAAGGCATGGCTACTAAAATCCCTCAAGGTTTAGTCATTTAACTAGTAGCTAATAGTTATAGCATTGTAACTAATGTTATAGCTTTAACTAATACTATAGCTCATGAAACCCTTTAATGTGCTTTATACTATGATTATGGCTTAATTATTAGATTTAAGTGGTTTTTAAAAAGGGATTATTTACTAAGATGGAACAGTAAGAATAGTTACTACAAAAGTCCCCCTCTATAAGTCTGCGGTGGATTCTCTCAATATTATATACAGAATGCAAGGGAAAGTGGTCTCAAGCTTAGAAAGTAAATGTGTCAGGACAGTAGTTCACAGTTACCAGAATTCTTTTGCTTAAAACATTCCCCGAAGCTATGACATAGTTTTCTACTTGAATCTTTGAGAATCTTTGTCTCATCTTTCCTTGGCTATTCTGACACCACTGAGACTTGCTCTAAGGATAAGATAAGAGGATAAGGAAACCTCCAGATCTCTGAAATTCAGAAAGGTCTCCTCCAGTGAGGGGCTGAGGGGAAGGAAACACTCTAAGACTGAAGGAATTTCCTCCTTCTGCCTCTAACGATAACTAACTCCTTCTCAGAGGTAAGCCTCCTTTCTTCTTGAACTGCTGGAATTGACTTGATATTGACAGATGACCCCTAGGAGATGACTGCCCTTCCTCAGACAGTCCTATCATCCTTCTATGGCCATGTTATTTCCATTTCTTTCAGTGACTCATCACAGACATCTAAACTGGTCCAGACATTTTTATACCATTATCATGCCTTTGATTGATTTGATTCAATTGGGGTGCTTTCCCACCTGGTTAAGGTAGCAGTACATAGCACTGTTATCACTTACTATAGGTGAAGTGGAATAATTTGATTGATTTACTCAATTGACCCCTGTCCCTACACCGAGCTGATCTGAAAACAAACCATCTGGTGGTGGATTTCCTAAAAGAAGCTTGGATCTTTTGAGTCCTTCAGTGAGGTATCAGAGGCAGACTTTGTAGAGGATCAAGTAAAATTGTCATAGTTACAGATAATGAGGTGGCCCCGTGGATAGAGAGATAGACTTGGAGATTAAAAAAAAAACAAACCTGAATTTAAGTGCTACCTTTTAGACTGGCTGTGTGAACTTGGACAATTTAATCGACCTTTTTGTACTTAAGTTTCCTCGTCTGTAAAATGGGGATAATAACATCCATTTCACAAGTTTATTATGAGAATCTAACGAATGATATGCTATCTAAAGCTTTACAAAAACCTTAAAATAATATGTAAGTGCCAGCTTTTATTAATGCTGTCTTTGTCATTTATGTTGCATCAATTCTTTTGCAAGCTAAATGCAATCCAAAGCAAAATTCATGAATTCCATCTGGGGTACTTGGCCAATGCCATTTTTGCTACTCGTATGACCCATGTAAAACTTCCTACCTTCCAGTGGCTAAAGGTCATTCCTGGATTATTAAACAAAACCTTCCAGACTAGACCAGGTGATCCTTACCTCCTTGTGAATAGAAGCTGATAAGCAACTCTGCAGGGCTTTTCTTTCTTTTTTTTCCCCCACTTTAAGGAGAATGCCAAATGATGCCAGTAGGAGATGGGAGGAGCAGGCCACAGCTTTGGGAAACAATGGACTCTTAATTGGCCTGGAAGCAATCAGGAAGGCATTTGTGTCTGCCGCCATGACTGTGGAATTTGTAGAGTGACCAGGTTGCAGACGGATGCTACCATTTGGAAACTGGCATGTTTCTAATTACATGGGAAATGATGGGTTTGGAGAAGAAATGACCCAGAACATTCAACTATTTGAGTATCTGATTAAAGGAAATAAAGCTTGAAGGGATCAAGCTAGAAGATTGCACTTGGATCTGGATTTTATTCCTTTGCAGACTCATTAGAAATGTACCTTCTGGGGCTCCCTGCACACCCCTCCACACAAGACAGGCTCCTCTGACCTCAGCAAACATAAAATAGACCCTATGACCAAATGCAGGAAAGCAATAGGGCTCTATTTTAACCATTGCTTGTATGCTACAAAGAGTAGGCTCCTATAAAAGGGGGCAATTGGTTTTCTGTATTTGGCATGTTTTAAGGAGAGAGCTTGGCATCATGAGTAAAATATGGATGACTTAGGTGGTATACTGGTTAAAACAAGGGTTTGGAGTCAAGAAGACTCTTCCTGAGTTCAAATCTAGCCTCTGATACTTACCAGCTGGGTGACCCTGGACAAATCACTTAACCTTGTTTGTCTCAGTTTCCTCATCTGTAAAATGAGCTGGGGAAAGGAATAGCAAAAACCCTCCAATATCAAGAGAATTCAGATGGGCAAATGAAGAGTCAAAGACAGCTGAAATGAATGAACAACAACAGCAACAGCAACAGCAACAAATAGAATATGAGGAATTGAAGAAGTCAGGAAGACCTGATTTCAAATCCTACCTCAAGTACCTGCTCCCCATATACCTTTGGAAAAACTTTTAACCTCAGTTTCCTTATCTGTAAAATGGTGGTAACAATAGCATCTAGATTATAAGGGACTTAATACTTTTTGACTGATTCTTATAAGGATTAAGTGAAGAAATATATGTAAAACATTTGATGAAACTTGAAATATTTTTAAGACATGGTTTAGTGAATAGAAGACCAGTCATGGAATCAAAAAACATGGATTTAACCTCTTTGAGCCATACATACTATAGGAGCATATAGAAATCAGTTAATCTCTCAACACCCACAGATAAATCCCTAAACCTGTAAAAATAGGAAAGTGACTAATCTATATCAGTGAAGAGACTTTCCACACCAAGAATTCCTCTAATTTGGGAAATTACACGAGTGACTAAAATTATTAAAACTGTTATCATTCGTTAAAAAAATTTCTAAAAATTCTCCACAGAGCCTGTTTCAGCTGCTTTCAGTGCTGTTGGAACAAAGTATTCTCATCTGTCATTCTGCTGGGGGTAAGTCTTCATGTCCTTGGGGGGGGAGGTTGTTCTTTGTCCTTTGATCTTGCAGAAGATCATGACATCAGGAGGTGATGCCATGACAAGCACATGAACTGGATTTGAGTGAGGGGGTGCTGTACTAAGTCCTAGTCCAGTGGCTGAATCTGGATCAGGACCCAATCAAATCAATCAATCAATCAATCAATCAATCATATCCTTGGGGTAGACATCCCCTACCTTGCTAATAGGTTTGAAACCTATCAGTTACCCCCCATAAAACAAAATATATGCACCTGTACTCTTATATTTTTATATACATGTGTCTACACATAGATATGCATTTATGTATAATTACCTATGTCTGTATGCACATACATGTGCCTCTATTCACAAATACATTTATATTTGCACGTATATATTAGATGCTTGTATGTATGTATGTATGTACGTCTATATGTATGTATCTAGTTACATATAGATAATGTGTGTGCATAAACATAAGCCTGTGGTTTTGCCTCACTGCCTAGACATCTTCTCCAAGGAATGGCCTCTGTAAATGCCATAACTTCTTGGAGCCACAGGTGAAAGTTGGATGAAAAGGTAGATAGGAAAGGTGGATGAGCAGCCCTGGAAAGGGTCCCACAATCCTCATACTAGGGATTTCTGGCCTTCCTGAAGGACCTCCTTTGATACCTTATAATGCTTTTGTTATATGAAAACTCTTTGTACAGCATACAAAGTAGATAGAATCAACACCTTTTCATTTTTCATGAGAGAATAAAGACCTTTCTCAAAAGAAATAAAACTTAAACATATGTATATAGAGGTAGATTAGAGTTCCACAAGGGAGATTCTGTTCTTTTCCATTCTTTCAGTAGCTGTTATATAGCTAAATGAGGCAAATTACTTTCTTCTAGCACACTAAGTAAAGTGACTTTCAAGGAAAACGTAATTTACCATCAGTGGGGGAATGGGCTTTATACCTGCCTACTTGAATATTCTATGGGCTTCATTGTTCAACTGTCTTCCAGTCGGTGATTGACAACTTAGCACTAAGTTACAAAAAAGGCAGCCCAATCCAATGCTGAGTGGAAATGAGGATGGAATTTTATGGAGGACTGCCATAGGATTTTACTATAAAAAAGACAAGTGTTGTTTCTCATCTTATTCAACTAGAGGATCCCCCTCCAATTTAGTAGAATTATTACTGGAATGTTTCAGGACGTTCCTAGTAAATTTCCAGATTGGTTACTGCCGCCCCTCTGCTTCCCTCCTTCAGGCAGAGGAGATGGTGCCAGTTTTACACCATTTCCTCTTCTCACCCCTCATTCTTGTGAGGTATTTGGGGGGTAGAATAAATTTTCTATACTCTTACCCTCATTTTTTTCTTTTGTCCCCCCCCCCCCAGAGATAAGCTCAGATCTTCTCCCATATGGCTCTGGAGGAGAAAGTGCCAGTGGCACCACCAACAGGATTTTAGCCATGAAACTTTCCCAACTTTAGGAGTTCAATAGATGCCAATCTTTCTAAAGGGGAAAATACACAAGGATCCATCTCTTCGGTGCTTATTAAAGGACGTTTCATGAGTATGAGGTAGGGGAGCAGAGAATGGGAATAGAAAGTCATCGATTCACACATTGGTTAGCTTTCTGAAGTTTGTTCTTATTCCTTAACCTCAACTATGGGTAATTAGCTTATTCTGTTCAGATTCCTACTTCATTCTCACCTTACCCCATCTCACTTTTCTTTCTGGCCCTTTCAAGGATGACTTGCCAACTGCATCATGGGGACTGATTTGGCTCATGATAAATGAGCTCCTCAAATATGGGGTGATATTACACATTCTGTTCTCCCCAGAGCTTAGCAAAGTGCTTGATGTATAGTAGTGACTGTATAAATATTTGCTGGATTGGGCTGGGTAATAAGATTACCTCTTTTATCTATACATATGGCCTGAGACCATACCTAAACTCTTATATTCATTACCAAAAAACCTGAAAAAAATCAAAACATATACACCTATACCTATGTAGTCATAGATGCATGTGAGTCTGTACATCAATGTACACATGTATAATTACCTGTTTATATGCACATATATTTGTGTAGAAACAAATACATTTCTATTCATGAGTGTGTATTATATACTTGCATGTATCTCATTACATATATATGTAACATGTATGTATATAGATAGATGTATCTTTATATTATACACATGTATGTATCTATAATAATAGGTTTATATTATGGCAATTAGAAAGGTTGGAGAGACATAATTTCTAGTTAATGTCATCATTTTATTAATTTATTAATAATTCCAACATTTGGGGGTTTGTTTTTTTTTTTTATACTTTTGTAAGGCAATGGGGTTAAGTGACTTTCCCAAGGCCACACAGCTAGGCAATTATTAAGAGTCTGAGGTCAAATTTGAACTCAGGTCCTCCCGACTCCAGGGTTGGTGTTCTATCCACTGTACCACCTAGCCACTCCTAATTCCAACATTTTAATAAAAGGATGGTCATTTGATTCTTTCTCTCTTAGTCCAAAAATAATCCTTTCAGGAAACTTAAGATGTTCTTTTGGAAGAGAAGTGTTCAAAAGTATGGCAATCAATTCTGATTGTCTACCAATTAATTACAAAGAGAAATGGGCTTACTCCATTGAGGGGCTGAGAGTGACATCTTGTCACCCTTGGGGGAGAGAGAGAGAGAGAGAGAGAGAGAGAGAGAGAGAGACCATCCATCATCCATAGCCTTGGGCAATTTAAACAAAAGGGTTGTCTCCATTCAAGCTTGCCCTAATGGAACTGATCTCAGACTAGAGATTCTTTGTAAGGTTGAGTAGGGTTGGATAGAGAAGAAAGTTGAAGAAGACCATGAAGAAGACCATAACATCAGGGAGGTGATGCCATGAAAGCAAGTGAATTGGATTTAAGTGATAGATGCTCTACTAAGTCACCAATCTCACTTTCTCCTCTAGAGCTATCTGGGTCCAGTGGTCAGATATGGATCAGGATACCCAGAAAGGAGAAAGTTAGCTCAACCTTCAGAGACTGAAGTCTTGGAATAAAGGTAGAGGAAAGGGGGAAACTAGAATTTCCCCAAATAAGTGGTGGTTCTTCTTCTTCTTCCTCCTCCTCCTCCTCCTTCCTCCTCCTCCTCCTCCTCCTCCTTCTTCTTCTTCTTCATTATTTCTTATTATATGTGCATATTTGTGTATATGTAAATAGACATGTATATTTATACACATTTGTACATATCCACATATCCACATATCCGTACATGTATGCAGTCTAGGTATATCACGTCCTAAGGGAGAATAAAAATAAGGTTGCAGTCTCTACAGTCCTGGTTTTTCAAGTTACTTTTGTAAGGTCAAAAGTAAGAAATGATAAGAAGAGTTTGAAAATAAGAGTTAAGGGTTGAGAACCCAGAGATAAATTAGTAAATAAATAGGTATACACCTTTATATGTAAGTGCCTAACTAGACTCATAGATGTGTATCTATGTAGATATGTGCATATGTATATAATTTGTCACATATATATGAATAGATATAGATGAAAACTGTAAATATGTGTTTGTGTATATTTATATATAAATATAACTATATGGTGAGAGACATACAGAAAGACAAAGACAAGGACACAGAGACACAGAGAGACATAGAAGGAGAGATGAAAACCATTTCTGTGATTTAAGACCAACAAATAAACAAACACAAAGGTTGAAGCTGGCAAAATTTAAATGAGCTTTTCCTACAAAGAAACTAAAAAATAAAAACTATATTATGGGTTAAACTCCAATCTCTGAACTCTTACTCATAGAAAACAAAATATGATTGATGTACCTAAGAAAGGTCCCATCATATCGTGGAAAATCAAAGTAACATGGATGATAGCAAACCTTTCAAGACTTAGATATTCTTAGGAAGGAAAGTAACATATTTAGAGGAATGTTTTAGAGTCTACAAAGCATTAGATTTCTGGTTACTCAATTACTGCCATGAGAACATAAAAGGTAAAAGAAGGTTTCTCACTCTCTGCAAGTACTATTTGCCCCAAGGCAGATTTGGGAAGCTAATGTATAATATAGCTATATCAAGTACCTACTTCTTAGGAAAAGGGAGAATTTAGTTCTAATATGTAGCCTTCTGGGGTTGTATTTTCTTCTCTACTAACTTATTTAGAATTCAATATATGGTTTTAACACATTTCAACTACTTTAAAATCTGTTTGAGTTTGTTGTATCTTATGCAGACTTTATTGCTGTTTCCCAAAATATATATTTTGATTCCACCTACGTAGTACATAAATAACTTTGTTATTCTACTCAAATACAAACAAAACAGACAGATGGGCCAATGCCAAGGTATCCTCACTTCTTAGCATGAATTCTGATTTATTGGGTCCTATAGTAACCTTGATGTTTCCTAACAAAATTCACTTTGTAATTTACTAAATCTGCCCCAATATTTCCAGCAAGAAAGGTGGTGGTATAAAACTGATGTATGTACCATGCCAAATATTCATGTTACCCTTTCTCATTAATGAGAATGGTTTATAGCTCCCTTTATTGGCTAATATTTAAAATTTAAAAACCTTAATTTGTGGGCCTTGATTCATGTTTCTCTGGTAACTTTCATCTATTTCAAATCTATGATCCCCAAATCTAGAAATATTTATTTGAAAAGCTATACCCTGTTTTTGAGAAGCATTGAGTTCATTTTAATGATCATTGGAATATTCTGTTAACTTTATTATTCCCTGTCTGATAAACCATTTGTAGATCATAGTAATTCTGCATTTCTTCTCCTCCCATCCCACCCCTTCAGGCATTTTCACTCCTTTGTAATAAGTCTTTTGGAAGCATCTAGTTCCTCTCACTGCTTTAGGTGAGAAGATTTAGGGCTAACCCATGGTTGACATTATTGTTGTTCCTTTCCTTCTCAAAGAGAACAATGACATCATGAGAGTGATGTCTTGATTTGCCATTGAATCCAAACCTATAAGCACCCTTTCCATTGATCCAAACATTTCTTCATTCATTTTATTATTCATTAATTATTTTTTGGAGTACTGTGCATTTAATCATTAGGGAGATAGATAATTTGACTACAAATTAGTCTTCACCCTCATAGAGCTTAAAGTCTAACAGAAAGTTATGGCCCAAATATAAATAGCTAGACTGGATAATAATGCATGATCAGTGCATAATGAGCAACTGTAGCTTAATGTGGTATTGAATGGAGACAAGCATGTCCTCCTCACTGGGGATGTCAGGGTAGATGCCTGGATGATACCTGGATGATAACTGGTTTTAAACCTTGTGACCATGTATTTGTTAACTGTGCTGTAAGGTATGGATGGACAGAAAGTGAGATGAAGCCCAGCCCTGTTAATGCTCTATAGAGCTGTTGCCATTGCAACTTTAACAAAAGAAATGAGGGAGAGGGTGGAATTGGGGTAGGGGGTGAGACATATCATCTGGGGATGGACTATATTGAAACTCTTATAATAGACAAGAATGTATGGTCAGATGGGGCCAGATGGAAGAGTTAATGTATGAGTTTGGGATTTGAATTGTTCTTGCTACTGCTTCACCTCATTCTCATGGATGATAGAGATTTGGTTTTTCCTCCTTTGAATTCTCCTCCAAGTGTCTTTATTGATCACCCACCCTCGGCCCAGTCTCAACAGCATGAGTAAATGGTAAATCATTAGATCTGAAGACTGGGGGCCTTGGTTTATATCCCAAAGTATATAAATCTTGAGATAGAAACAGTTTTCCACAATGGTAAACTGGAGAAAATAATAGTACCAACCTCCAAAAGTTATTAGAGTCCAATAAGATAATATTTGTAAAATACTTCACGAACTTTAAGATCCTTTATAATAATACAATGATAATTTCCGTATTACCTACTCTATGCCAGAGATAGACATTACTTGATTTAATCTACACAACCACCTTGGGAGGCAATTATTGTTATACTACCCATTTTATAGATGAGAAAACTGAGGCAGAGTCACCCAGTGTCACACAGAAAATAAACCTGAGACTAGATTTGAAGTCAGCTCTTTCTGATTCTAGGCTGGATACTCTAATGACTCTGTCACCTAGCCTTCTATATATACAATACATGCTAACTATTATTATTATTAGCATTAGCATCATGATGATGGAATTGTGCGATTCTGAGACTATCTCCCACAATTTCTCAAAAGCTACTTTCAATGCTTAAAAAAATCCATTCATTACATGACTCATCCATCCGAAACAGCTTTTTTGATAAAAGGAAGGTTGATTTAGTCAAGTGATTGTTGTTCGTTAGTTATTTTTCCAGTTATTTCTGACTCTTTGTCATCCCATGTGGAGTTTTCTTGGCAGAGATACTGGAGTGGTTTACCATTTTGTTCTATAGTTCATGTTACAGGTGGGGAAACTGAGGCAGACAGAGTGAAGAGGTTGGACCAGGGTCACCCAGCTAGTATCTTCATGACTTCAGAACAGGAACTCTATCCATCCAATAACCTAGGTCATTTTAAAATAAGGAATTAGATGGCCTTTGAGGTACCTCCCAGGTTTGGATCTATGAATCCTTGGCCCCTATGCCCATTTTAACACAGACATTCAACACCAGAGGTCTGAATAATCTCAGTAACCTCTATGTGGGTCATCCTACCCTGACTCACCTCTCTATACTCCCCATTTTTGTTTCTTGCCAGAATTCCCTCTTATTCGTGGATGTGGTCACATTGCTCATCCTTTCACAATCTTCAGTGGCTCCCCATTGCCTCTGGAGCATCTTAAAATCCTTTAACTCTTCCATCCAGCCCCATCTGACCATACATTCTTGTCTATTATAAGAGGCCTCAGAAGACCCAAACAGCCTAAACCCATTCTTTCTCTTAGTCGAATCATAGAATACCATTTTTTTCCTTTCACACTTGGAAGTTATTCATAGGAAACATTTAGAGTGGCAGAGTTACTGTATTTTGTGTTAGGCATTTCCCAGCCCATTTGATTAGTTTTCAATCGGCTTATAGCAAATTAGGGTAGCAGCCTCAGCACCATATGTCTATCAGGAAAGCAATAAAAGTTTCAGCTTTACCCCGATTAACGATGTGTATTTGGGGGCACCAAGAGTTGTGACAAATGTTAATTTTGGTCCTTGTTCTGAAAAAGTGGGAAAGGGCCATGATTTGCTGAGAATATGCTCAATTGTTCAAGCATCATCTAAATGGAATTAAATCTTTCTTTTGCATCCTAATAAAAAAAAATCCTCGGTTATAATGAATGCTCCACTGTGCTTATCTTGTGCACAGTGTAATTTAAATATTTTTAGCAACATCTTCATATTTCAATGCAGAGAAGTCGACTTTTAAATAAATTTCTCTCCTTCTCTTTGCTCCTTCACATGTCACAAGGGGAAGCGACTGAATTTATGTTCTTTTTCTTCTCCCCCTTGTATCTGTAGACTATCTGACCTCATTCCTCTTGACCCCAAGTCTGACAGGGAGCTTTTACAATAGGTTCAGAGGCTGTCAGAGCGAAATATGTTGTTCAATTTCTGATGGAGGAAAACATCTATTAAACAGAGGCCAAGGTCCAGATAGCAAAAGACCTTCCCAACATCCACCATTTTACCTGCCGGGTTTGGTCAAGGGATGAAAATGGAATAAGAAAGCAACGTTATGTTGGTAAAGCAAAGTGAATCCTTAATGCTTTGTCTTTCGCTTTTGAAGAAGACCACGTCATCAGGGAGGTGATGCCCTGACAAGCAAGAGAATTGGATTTGAGTGGGGGAGGGGCTGTGCTAAGTCCCCAGACTCACTTTTTTCCTCTGGACGCATCTGGATTCAATGGCCAGATATGGATCAAGATGACTGGAGGTGGTCCTGGATATGAGGCAGTCAGGGTTAAGTGACTTGCCCAGGGTCACACAGCTAGTAAGTGTCAGAGACTGGATTCGAACTCTCATCCTCCTGATTCCGAGGCCAGTGGTCTATCCACTGTGTCACTTAGGTTGTTCTGAGCCCTTAGCAATGGCATGTGAAGGCAGGTGGCAGTCAGTCATCAGAAGTCTGGAATGGGAGGGCCCTAATAGATCATACACCTAATTCTTTTATTTTACAGATGAGGAAACTAAAATTAGCAGGGGACTCAGTGGCTAGGGAACTGGAGCTGGAGTCAGGAAGACCAGTGCCTAAGACACTTACCAGTTGTGTGACCCTGGACAAGTCACTTCGCCTCTGTTTTCCTCAGTTTCCTCATCTGTAAAAAAGAGATAACACCTACCTCCCAGGGGTCAGCTACGTGGCACAGTGGTCAGAGTGCTGGGCCCAGAGTCAGGAGGACTCTTTTTCCTGAGTTCAAATCTGGCCTGAGACACCTACTGACTGTGGGACCCCGGATAAATCACTTATCCCTGTTTTTCTCAGTTTCCTTATCTGTAAAAAAACAGGAAATGTAAATGGCAAGCTACTCTAGCATCTTTGCCAAGAAAATCTCACATAGGGTCTCAAAAAGTTGGTCAAGACTGAAAAATGACTGAACAAGGTAACCCCCTCCAAGGGCATTTGTGAAGAATGAATAAGACAGTATTTTAAAGCTAACATTATTATTAAGTGATTTACCCCAAAATTATTTACACTTGTAGTTAATAGCAGAGTTTTGATTTGAATACATAACTTCTGATTCCAAAACTGGTACTCTTTGCCTGGCAATAGTTATTAATAAACATTGATTAATGGTTTGATGAAGTCTATGTATAATATACCTAGAAAGAAAAAAAAAACTTCCAAGTATAATAATGTTTTTCTCCAGAAAGTAAACAATTTAAGTTTTCTGTTTCCCTCTCACCCATTCCCCAAATCATGGCCAGGAGCTAAATCTGATCTTAAGTAACTTTTTCATCTATTCTTTAACTCATTGAATATCTAGTTCCTTTTTTATTTTTAGTAATTCTTTATTTTATTTATTCTATTTTTTATTTATTTAAGGCAATGGAGTTAAGTGATTTGCCCAAGGTCACACAACTAGGCAATTATTAAGTATCTGAGGCCAAATTTAAACTCAGGTCCTGACTCAAGGGCAGGTGCTCTATCCACTGCCACCTAGCTGCCCCAATCTCTGTAATTCTTAACAATTTGCCCCAAGCTAGCCTAGGCCCAAGAGATCAGAGGAGCCTTTTTTTAAAGGACAGAAACTTCTGTTAATATTCTTTGTGGAAAATTCTTTAAAAAAATAAAGAGTTTGCCAACCAAAGACATTTCAAGGTAAAATACAGCCACCTGTAGTTGGGTGTTTTCTTCTGTTCCTGTTTGCTGTTGCATATTGTAAAACAGATGAGTTTAAATTAAGGCAGCATTAATTAAGCATTTACTTAATGTTCCTCAGGCATTATGTGAGGCCTTTCATAGTAATGAACAATTTAATCATGTTAGGTAAACTAGCTCACCAGTTACAGACTTGAGAAGTTATTTGTATTTAAGCTTAGGCAAAGATGGGGAAAACAGGAATCTAGAATATTACTGATGTGAAAGAATAAATGAGATAAAAAGGGTTGTCCAGGAAGAGGATATATCTCTATATCAAAATCCAGGAACAGAAGGATGGATTCCAGTGGAAAGAAAGGACGTGAGGAAGAACCAAAAGAGAACATGGAGTCTTGAGTCTTCAGGATCCTCTACAGACCACCAGGATGGAAGGAGAAAAGAGATGGGAAGAAGCAGAGCAGACCACAAACTTGATGTGGGGACAAATTCCATTTCCTCTGTGAGAGTGTCTCTCAAGTCACTCATTGAATTTTTGAAATGGAATAAGTTGAAGCAGGAATTATATGTTGCCTAGTAGAAGTTCTCATTAGCCACTACCAAGTCTCACACAATGAACCTTCCGCTCTCCTCCATTTTCCATCCAATCTATTCATCTTTTCATTGTCAAGTCCTTATCACTATATCCCTTTTCTCAAAGGTCTTCACTGACTCCTTGTAACCTCTCAACATTCAGACTTCTTGGTCTAGCATTCATTTTCTGATCTACTCTACTTTTTTCTCCAGTCTTTTTTTTTTTCATATTTTTGCCCTTCACATTCTCAATGTGAATCCCAAAATGGCTTTTCCTTGATCCTTTGAATATGCCCTATACTCTCCTTACTCCAAACAGTTACTTATGTTGTTCTCCATGTCTGAAATATGCCACACTCGCACCCAGGTGCCATTTGCTAACAAAGGCATGGTTTTTTCAGGAGCAAGAGAGTCGGACTATAAGGCTAACTGGGTGCCACAGAATCCAAATTTTTGAATTGTGGTTCAAGAGAAGACTTTTGAAATCCTTTTACATAGCAAGGAGGTCAAATAGGTCAATTAATTCAAACTCTTCACTGGAAAGTCAAATACTGAAGCTGAAACTTAAAATACTTTTTGAACTCTTTGGAAAAAGACCCTGTTGGGGAAAATTGGAGGCAAAAGGAAAGGGGAATGGCAGAGGATGAGATGATTAGATAACATCATGGAAGCATGAACTTGGACAGTCTTTGGAAGCTAATATGGATGATAGAACACCTGGGGTACCGTGGTCCATATTGTCACCAAGAGTCAGACACATCTGAATGACTGAACAATATATCTTTATAATCTTCCTTGATCCTTGTGGCTAATAGGAACACCCCCTACACCTCCCACACACTTATACTTGGACATCATGTGAGATCCATGTTGTTTTTAGCCTATTCCTATGATTTCACTGATATAGGGAATCCCTCATGCTATGCAGATTAGTCAGTGTTGTCTAGTTTTAAAGGGCTGGTCTTGGGACCCTGGGAGAATATATAACCATATTCAGGTCTTAAAGCTAATATGTGTCAGAGATATGACTTAAACACAGATTTTCATAAGACCGATGATGACCCACTATCCTCTACTGCATAGTGCACTTACCATCCTTATGCTTGTCTGTATATGTGTCTTTTATCCCTATTAGAAGATATAGGCAGTTTCTTTTTTGAATGTTGTACCTCTCCCAGTTTTAATCCTAATACTCTGCATACTTTAGGGACTAAATAGTTGTTGACTAATTTATCGATCTTCTTTTGGAGCAAAATTATTCCCCATACTAAGTAGAGTCAATGGCATGAGCCAATGGTCTTTTACCGACATTAACAGATTTCTAACTAGTGAAATTTGGACTTAATGCTTTTTCCATTTTGAGTATTAGAAATTCAAATTTTGAAATTAATCTGTGCTCTTTTATTTGAGTATCTGTATTATACTGGTGCTAGGATAAATGAAAATTATTCTCATTTGGCAGTTCTGAATTGAATAACTGAATGAAATTTCAGGTTGATAACTTGCAATTACATTGATTTCCATCTTGCTTCTTGGATAGTCTTCAAAATGACAGCGTGGATAGCAATTGTCACTGGATCAACAGCAGCCTTCTCATACCCTCATTGGGGGTGACAGATGCACAATCTTAACTGGGGAAAATATTTTCAAATTGTTCTCCAAACCTGTTGGGTGGACAGCTAGTTCAGTCATCCCAGAGTCCCCAGACACCCCGGCGGTGCCTTGCTTATTTTAATTAGTTGGTAGGGAAATAAATGGGGGCATACCAGTCCTTCAGAAAAACGGAAGTAGATGACAATCAGTTAAACAAGAGGAGCTCCGTCTGACAGGTGTATTGTAGGCTAGAGAATAAATAATGAAAGGAATGGCAGTAATTAAAATGTGTTTACTTAAGTTGACAATTGCTTGAAATATGGTTGCATGGTAAAGACCTCATTATAGACTGAGTTTGGTGCATAAATATGAAACTTATGTCAAGGGGTAATTAATCTGCTCTCCTAGGTGGACTGATGGGTCACTGGTGGCTGGGCCTGGTTTGTTTACATGAAATGAGTCAGATGCTAAAAGTGATGTACTATTATCCTAGATTTAAAAATCTTTTAAGCAGTAAACTAATGTTTTAAGGACTGTTAGGTACCTGCAGGAGAGAATATATGAGCAGCCTAGGTGGGAGGGTAGATTCTGTAAGCCAGAGTCAAGGTCTAAGCGATGGCTGTTTAGTGTTGGAGACATCAGGATCTGTCTCTATGATCTGTTTGTACTGGTGAACAAGGTCTTTTCAGACCACGTTGAAGCTAGGGGAGAAATATTCCCATCACTTGGAAGACTTTTGAACCTGATTCTCAGGGATGCAGAGAATTTAATTTGAAAAATAACAACAATAATAACTATCATGTAAATGCCACTTAAAGGTTGGCACAGTGCTTTACAAATATAATCTCATTTGTCTGTGGCAACAGCCCTAGGCAGGAGATGTGATTATTATCCCCATTTTACACTTGAGAACACATCACCTAGTTAAATGACTCGGACACAACTAGAAAAATCGAAAGCTAGATTTGAAATCAGATCTTCATGACTCTAATTCCAGTTCTCTATCCCCTGTACCCCTAATTTTCCCTATTATATGAAAAGTCCTACATTAGGATGTTATGAAATGATCAGAAATCATGCTACCTGTCCTAGAGAAGCTTACAGTCTAAATGGGGAAGAGGAGATTGGCATATATGAACCCAAATCCTCAGATTCTGAAATTGCAAAGAGAGATGAATGAATGTAGGTGATATAAATAACCCTTATTCAGGATCACACAACTAGAAAATGTTTGCGGGAAAGATTTGGTTTTTTGTTTTTGTTTTTGCAAGGCAATGGGGTTAAATGACTTGCCCAAGGTCACACAGCTAGGTAATTATTAAATGTCTGAGGTCATATTTGAACTCATGTCCTCCTGACTCCAAGGCTGGTGTTCTATCCACTGTACTGCCTAGCAGCCCTTGAGGTGAGATTTGAACTCTACAATGCTGTCTCTCAGGTAACCATTCAAATTCAAAGCAAAATGCAATAGTTTTAAGAAATACAGCTAGTCCCACTTCAAGCATATTCAGTGTGGATAAACTTTAGATTTGCATATGAGTAAAATTATTTGTTTATGGTGAATGTTCTTAACAATTTAACTCTATTCCTGACTCAGAGACTACGTTATAGTAGCAACAGATCTGCTTATAGCTTTTTGAAATCAGAATGGTGGATTTTAGCTCCAAAGGTTGGATCCATTACTATGTAATTAGAGTAAGACTCACAGGAAAGTGTTTAAAAGCTGTATTGAGTTGGAAAAGCATTAAGTATAAAATTAGACTTAGAGCAAATATGAAGTTTCATTTTAAATGATTGCTAGAACTTTCCTCCTATTAACATAAGTGCAATCTGGCTTTGCCCTTCTCTGATTTATTTACTGGTCCTCCCCATGTTACCCACTGTGCTTACTCTATGAATAATCATTTTTCTACTTTTATTCATGTGCATCAGAATCCAAATATGAAATATTGATTTTTATTCTCAAATGCAAAGTGCTAGTCCACTAACAGTTTAGTTTGTTTTAAGAGATGAATATTGTACCACATGTACCATGATATTAATGCAGTGCAGTTTTCCAACAGCGCTATTTTCTCCAACTTTAAGATCTTTCTCCAGAAACGGTACCCTCTACACAAGAGGTATTGAACGATCATAATTGTTAATAATAATAATGATAATAATAGTTCACGTTCAGATAATGCTTGAGCAGTTAGGTGATATAGTGAATAGGACACAGTAGATGCACTGGCTCTGAAGACAAGAGAGCTTCCTAAGTTCAAATATAGCCTCAGAGACTTACTTGCTGTATGACCCTGGATAAATCACTTGACCCTGTTTGCCTCAGTTCCTCCTCTCCATCATCTCACATTAAACATATATACCAAAAGAATTGGGACTTATCTGCTGTCTTCCTTCAAAGGGTAATTTATGTGCACCTACATGTGACCATTGGTTGAATCTGTTTTAAATTACTCAGAAATAGCTGTGGTTCTAATAAAACAATTTATGAAAACAAAAACAACGTCCCATCTATTCGTGGTATTGAGGAAACCTTGAGAACCAGCTGATTTGAATGCTATTATTGATTTGAGAATGATCAATATCTTTCATATTCCACTTCCAATATATGCTTTTATCCTCAGGACTTTGACTCTGCAATTTGTAAGCAGAGAACATACATAGCTGGTGAATTAGATCTACTCTCAAACTTTAGTCACAGAGCAGGATGATTAAGGGAAAAGGTATTGTAGGATCATAGATTATTAGAAGAAAGAATATAACACTGATGTGATCTTGGAGATGATCTAATAAATTCATCTCCTTCCCTTTACTGAGGCCCAGGGAGGGAGAGGTACTTTCAAATAGTCAGTCACACTGAGAAATGAGTCACCAAATTCTCAAGTGGATCCTATTTCTCTTCTATCACATTGAATTGGCTTTAATAAGTTGTTTTTGCTGTAAAAAAATCACATTTCAGTGCAATTCAATTCAATAAATAAAGGAAAGCCTAGGTTTCAGAGTCAAGATCAGATACATCTAGGCAATATAATCCCATTTTATAGTTTAAGAAACTGAGGAAAGCAGAGGTTAAGTGACATTTCCTTGATATACACCTAGTGAGTACCTGAGACTGGATTTGAAATCAGGTCTTCCTGATTCCAAAACCATCAATCTATCCACTGGGTCACCTAACTACCAATGAAATCACTGGTCAGGTGTTTAGACTAAGCCTTGGGATACAAAGACAAAAATAAAAACACTGTCTGCCCTCAGAGAGCTCACATTCTACATTCTTTTCATAATTTACTAGAATAAATCCTGGTTGGTTTCAGAGTCAAATTTAGACCTAAATTCATTTAGTAGTTCTGTGATCAGACCCTGTCAAACAAGATTAATAATAGCTCCTACCTTACATGGTGCTTGGGATATATTTAAAATGCTTTGCTCATCCCAGAGTCCTGTTAAAAGAAAACTAATGAAGGAAGGAAAAGAAAAGGAGAAGAAAAATGAGTAAGAGAAGATGGAAGAAGAAGAAAAGAAAAATATGAGGGAGAGAAAGCAGAAGAGAAGAAAAAAGTAGCTATAAAATGAACAGGTTGGACTCAAGTCTATGATCCCAAGTTACTCTATCTTTCTGTGCCTTCTTTTACTCATCTGTAATTGTGAAGAGACCAGTGAGGTTTTTTTGGATACCAAAACTGAGCACACAAAAGTGGGGTTTGTAGGTGGCTGGTGTTTATAAACAAGGCAGAAATGTGGGTTCTGTGCATGTCCCCAGCTCCTTCTGCAAGCCAGTTGCAGTCTGGCAATTTTTTGGTTGATAGAGAACTCTTCTTTGGAGACTTAAAAACATCTGGGTTTTTTTCCGCTTTGGAATGGAAACCAGGAAGTGGTGATTGGCAAGGAAATATATATATATATATATATATATATATATATATATATATATATATATATATATATATATATATATATATATTATATGTATATTTATACATATACTATTATCTATACAGATAGATAGATATAAATTCAAGGAACATTTTCAAAGTTCTAGATTCTATAACCCTATCCCTGTGGACATGACTAACTGGTAGAGGATGATAAACCTCTCTATGACGTATCCAGTATATAGTTGTATATATGTATACCTATTGTTTTCCATACATATGTTGTTTTCTATTAGCCTGGGATCACCATGAGGGCAGGGACTGTGTTTTGCTTTTCTTTGTACACCTTTTGTTGCCTAAAAAAACCCCAAAAAGAATCCATGGGACATGTAGGCTCTTTATAATTGACTCACTGACATAATTGATAATTGATTATTGACTCACTGACAGACCAGAGAAGACTGGGATAGTAGAGAGAGTTAGAATCAGGAAGACCTGGGTTCATATCCTGCCTCAGACAGTGAGAGGTTATGTCACTGGGCATATTGCCTCCCTTGTCTGTGCTTCTATTTCTTCATCAATAAAAGGTGGGTGTTGGACTTGATGGCATCCAAGGTGAGACCATCACCCTACATGGTCTTATAAAGTGGCTCTGTTGGAGACTGGCCAAGTCCTGAATCTCTCTAAGCTAAGTAAGCACACTAAAAGACACACAACCTATTACTGGCTCCATAATTAAAGCCTTTCCATTGTGGTAGGCATCCCCTCTGGGACTGTGCCTCAGAGCCCAGGATCAGCACTGGAATAGGGAGCAGAAAAGGAAATAATAGCCATCACTTAGAAATGGATGGCTAGAATGCCTATCGGTTTTTGTGACAATTCCAGATCAATGTGCATCCCAAAGCTACTTGCCACCTTTGTTAATTATCACTGACAGCCCAATGGGCCCTCAGGGGCCAGATGCTAGAGGACAACTCATTCATAAGTTTCTACATTCCTATTATTGGAAGAGTCAGAATTAAAGAGAAATGCCTACAGACAGGGGAAGATGCATGGCTCTAATAGAATTTGTATCACTTTGGACCTCTTGGGGACACTAATATTCTCTACAAAGAAATACACAGCAATCTCCCACTTTCCAAACCTTCATATTTTTCTGTCAGGAATATTCACGTGATTTTGTTTTCATTGACAATATATATTAGTAATTCATGTGAAGGTTTAAAAGCATGTTAGAGAGATTCCATGGAGATGTGGAAAGGACTGGATTGCAAGTCAGAGAAAATGAGTTCAAAGTCTGCCTCTGATCTAGGGCAGTTCCCTTCATCTTTGTGGTCCTCAGTTTCCTCATCTGTTAAATGAATAGATAGGAAATTGCAATTTCTGAGGTCTCTTCCAGATCTTAGGATTTTTTTTCCCATCTCTTCCATCTGTGAATTCATGACCCCATGAAAATTACAGTGATACTAGGTATTCTACCACAAAGTCAAATCTGTTTCTTCCTGTGAATGGAAGCACAAAGAAAAATGACATTTCTAATCCTTTACTATGACTAGATTTGATTTGACAAACTAATTACAACGAGATCAAAGGGGGCTCTTTGAAGGTAGCTTCTAGAGAATTTGATCACTGATGTTTTCCCAAACCCTGATCTCTTCTCAATAAAAAGGACACTACCGTCCTTCCAGTCAACTGGACTGGAAAACTTGATGTATTTTTCCTCTTTCCCCCTCTCATTTCATCCTATATATCCAATTTATGGTCAAATTGTATTGTTTTTAACCTTTTGCAGTTTCTCACTATAGGTTCTCTCCTCTTCACTAATATAGCCGCTATTTCTGTACAGGTCCTCCTTGCCTAAATTAACTAGTCTCCTTGTCTCAATCTTCTCACCACTCCAGTCCATGGTCCACTCAGCTGCCAAAGTGATTCTCCAAAAGAATATGTTTAAATATAACTACCAACCCATCCACCCCGGCCAACAAACTCTAGTGTTCCTCTATTACGTTCAGGATCAAATATAAAAACATCAAGTAAGGGAGGTTAATACAAAGGACTTTTCAATTGCCCCCTTCCACTCTTTCTAATCTTAACATGTCATTGCCCTCCTCCCAACTCTCTGATCCTGCTTTGCTATTCCTTGCTATTCCCAAAGAGAACCTGCCATCTTCTGACTGTCCTCCATGATGGGAAGTTCCTCATCCTCCCAATTTCCCTGGCTTCCTTCAAGATCCCTCACACCAAACTTATTTTCCAACCCATTCCCTTCTCCACTGAAGCTAGATATATCTTGTAGGTACATAGATATTTCTTGTCTTCCCCATTAAAAGGTGATCATCTTGGGGACAAAGACCTTTTGCCTTTCTTTGTATACTGCGGACATAGGAAATTTCCTGGCACATTATAAATACTTAATAATTACTTGCTGACTGACTCTTTGGGTCCTCTTCTTGGCATCTTTAACTCCCCACAAGTTTCAGCTCTGGCCCTTTCCTGTATGAAGACTTTCTAGATAATTCCAGTTCCAGCATCATCACCACCACCTAAATAATCTATAATATTATAAATAAGCATAAAAGTCTATAAGACTACAAAATGTATCCATTCCCAGCTACTTCATATACATGTTGCTTTCCTCTGGAGAATTCAATCCAACAAGAATTTATTAGCCATCTTTTTTGCATCTGGACCTGAGTTTAGTAGTTAAATAATGAACATAGTGTTCCACTCCTCCCTCAAATATTTATTAGGGGAGTGACCCTGGCAAGAAGCTTAACTTTTCTCAGCCTCAGGTTCTTTATCCAAAAGAGTGATAATCATGGACCTGCTTCTTAGGATTATTGTGAGGATCCAATGAGATAATAGAGGTTTTGGTGCTTATGAAACATATAAGACTACATAAATGCTAGCTATAATTATCAAAAACACAACAGGGCAAATATTTCTGATATCAAAGACTTTGCATTCTATTGGAGGGGAAAAATGGAATGTTGAAAATTACATATATATGGATAGATATGAATATATATTTTAAATAGAATATATTTATATAACAATAATATAATATAAAATGAGAATATAACTAATATATAAACCTAAAGATTATATACATATATTAAAATCTGTATAATCTATATTATGATCAATATGGTTAGTGCTTCTATTATAATAAATAATTTTATATAATAATATATAAAAAGTAATTTCCAAAGGAGAGGTCTATTTAGGTATGAAAGTCAATTGTTTAAGAGCAGAACAGAGTTCCAGATTACTCAGTGAATCATCCTTCCCTGGGCTTCTATGTTGTCTCATCTCCAGTGGACTTTCTCCACCCCTGGGGATTCTCTTTGCCCTGAGGCCTCATCTTCCAGCCTGCTATTTCCATCTTTCTTTCTGTTTCTATTTGTATTCCTAGAGCTTAGCTCCTTGTGTGGTGCTTGTTGACCGATTCTTTCACTGGAAGACTAAGAGAAGGATGAGACTGACCAGGTTGATAAGGGAGCTCTGGCCTCAGGAGTCTGAGTCTCAGAATCCAAGCTTCTGGATGGCCTGGGCTCTTTTTAATGTGTCTTTTGTATCCACGGCTCAGTATCCAACTGGCACTTAATAAATCTGATTGGATTGTTAATGGTATCTGGGTCACTTTGAATTTTAGGGCCAAGTCAACTGCTGTGTCCAGTACATTTTCTAAGGTAGTATTTGGCTTTTATGTAATGCCCATTTGTTTCAGAACAGCCTCAAAATAATTCAAAGCAGGAAGGAAAGAAAAAAGCCTATTAGACTGCAGAGTTTCTATAAGGGAAGAATATAGTCTCTAGATTGAAAATGTTATCAGATACCACAGTGATACAATAGTTTCTCATGCACAGAAAAGGGAAAAGAGGAAAGCTTGAGTGTAAGGCCAAGCAGGGCTTTGCATTTGCCCCCAGGTCGCTGTGTGCATCTTTGTTCTGGATAACAGTCTCTCAATTAAGAAGATGAGTATTTCAACATTTACTGTACTCAGGCTACTCCAAGAGCCTTATAAATTGCCTTAAAACACTTTGCAAAACTGTAAAGTGCCAAATAAAATGTAAAGGGAGGTATTTTTATTGTTGTTTACTCAGGGACTGATAGGAACGATTTCTCTTATGTTTTATTTCAAAGATGGCATGTGGAAAGCTGTGCACATTTCCTCACAGAAGGAGAAAAGGAAGGAGAGAAAGAAGAAAGAGGGGAAGGAAGAAGGGAAGGAAAGAAGGAAGGAGGAAAGGAAAGAAAGAGGAAGGAAGGAAGGGAGGGAGGGAGGGAGGAAGGGAGGGAGAGAAGAAGGAAGGGAGGGAGAGAAGGAGGACGGAAGGAAGGGAGGGAGGGAGGAAGGAAGGAAGGAAGGAAGGAAGGAAGGAAGGAAGGGAGGGAGGGAGGGAGGGAGGGAGGAAGGAAGGGAGGGAGAGAAGGAGGACGGGAGGGAGGGAGGGAGGGAGGGAGGGAGGAAGGAAGGAAGGAAGGAAGGAAGGAAGGAAGGGAGGGAGGGAGGGAGGGAGGAAGGAAGGAAGGAAGGAAGGAAGGGAGGGAGGGAGGGAGGGAGGGAGGGAGGGAGGGAGAAAGTCATTTACTTTTTGTCTGTTTGTATATAGTTGCCTACATGTGGTCTCCCTGTTAGATTATGAACTCTTTAAGAACAAACTGTTCCTTGCCTTTCTTTGTATTCCCAGGGCTTAACATAGAGCATGATATATATGTATATATGTATATATGTATATATGTATATGTATATATATGTATATTAGGGATTAGATAAATATATACTAACTGAACCAATTGACTTCCTCAGGTTCATCATCTATAAAATGGAGATACTGATACCACCTACCCCTTGAGGGTCAAATGACTGAATATTTCTAAATGACTTTGTAAAACATTAAAATGTCATAATAAATGCTAGCTAGCTAGTTAATAGTAGTAGTGATAGTGATTGCAGTGGCAGTAGTAGTAACAGTAGTAATAACAGTAATTGTAGTAGGAGTAGGAGTAGTAATAGTAGTAGAAGTAGTAGTAGTAGTAGCAATAATAACAGTAGTAGTAGTAATAGTAGCAGAAGTAGTAGTAGTAGTAATAGTAGCAATATCAGTGGTAGTAGTAGTAGTAATATAGTAATAATAGTAGCAGAAGTAGTAGTAGTAGTAGCAGTAGTTGTAAGCAGTCATAGTAACAGGTAGCAGTAGTAGTAAGGGTAGTAGCAGTAGTAGCAATACTAGCAGTAGTAGTAGTAGTAGTAATAGCAGCCTTAGCAGTAGAAGTAGTCGTAGTAGCTGCAGCAGCAGTAATAATGATAATAATAATAATAATAATAATAGTAGTAGTAGTAGTAGTAGTAGTAGTAGTAGTAGTAGTAGTAGTAGTGATGGTGGTAGTGGTGGTAGTAGTAGTAGAAGTAGTACATGCTTATGTGTTAGTGGGTCTTGATCTACTCCTGTCTTTCAGCCTCAGGTTCAACTTTGTGTCTCCTGAGGAAATTTTTAAATAGACCGACAAGATGATTACATAGTCCGGTCTTCAGGTCTTCAACTTCTGGTGGTCCAGTGGCTAGTGTTTATGTACTTGGTGACTGTAACCTAGGAGCAAGAAATCATTAAATTAATCTTTTGGGGAGACTGGTATTTTCCCCCAATATTCACTCCTGGTGAGGGCATTGGGAACCACCAGTGAAATTCTTTGTTAAGGATCTCAGTAGCTGCCATGAATTGTATGGTTTGAGGCCATACACTGCTAGAATTAATCAGCTTTTCAACCTTCTATTCCAACCTCCCACTTTGCTTTTGCTGGGGGTGGTTGGTTGATTAACTTAACCTATTTTGTCTAATTAGTTGAGTCCTAATCACCACAATTGTGTCTGTGAGAAACTTTCTCTTTTTGGGTGAAAGGACGTATTTAAATTTAGAGCTGCAACCCATCCCTACGTGGCCCCAGGGATCCTAAGCATTATTATAGAAATTGATATTAGGATAAAATTTTGAACAATTAGGGATAAGTATCTAAAATCCAATTAACCTTTTTGCAGTTTGCCCCATAGCAGCCAAGTTCCTCTCTCATTTTCACTTAGATGGGAATTAAATGAGATCTTTATCATGTACTACCAGGGACAAAAGTCAGATTCTAGAAGAGCAATATTAAACAGGGCCCAGGAAGGACTGTGAGTAGTTAGAAGACAGAGACACCTCACCTTATTTGTATGGGGTTTTTTTTTAATGATGGATTGTATTATTTCTCTCAGCATTTTAGTCATATGGGTCCTTTTTGGCTACTTTTTTCCCTCTTGAACATTATATTGTAATTAAAATGTGCCGCTTTACATCAAAGGTTGTGCCCTTTTGACAAATATGTTGTACCATCCTTCATCTCCATTACAGCCTAGAGTTGAATGCCTATTCCCCTGGGAAGGTCAGTCCCTTCTACCTGTATTCACTGCCATTTTTCATTTTGGAGAAAGATGACAAAAAAGTAAATGTCAACCCTTTTTTAAAATTGCTTTACGATTAAAGTAATTTCCCCATATTAGCCTGCCACCATTAAGTCGGTGTAGGTTGTTCTGTATTTTTGACAAACACTTTTCTCATTTAAATTATTGCTGAATGATAATAGAACTTGGCAGGATTGTAGGTCTGCCTCCCCTCTAAAGATGGATTTAAAAATGCCAAGCCTACCCTGCTAATAGGAGCATAAGTGCCCCAACTAGTTCAGATGATCCTGACCTTGAAGTTTTAGGAAGCAAAAACTGGTTCCCCTTCTGCCACCATTTAAAGCCTTCTCAGACTTATGGCTTTTTCTGGTACTTTTCAGCCTCACCATGGCTCCCTATTGCCTCCAGAATAAAATAAAAACACCCTTGTTTGACTTTTAAAGACCTTCACGGTCTAGATGCTGCTAGGGCAGCATTCTCTATCCAACTTTCATACACCAGCTATTTCCATCTGCAATGCCCCATCTCTTATCTAGGTGACTTTCCCAGGATGCTGCTCAGACTTGAACAAATCTCCCCCAGCCCTTACACATTCTAGCTTATTTTAAGGCTCCCCTCACTGTAATCCTCTCCTGGTTGTTAATTTTATTGTCTATAGCTTGTCTGTACATTACTATCCCCAAATTGTCTCTCCTAATAGACTATGAACACCTGGGGAGCAGGAATTATCTTTTGCCTTTTTTTTTTTTTGCCTAGGACTTTGCATAGGGACTGGCATAGTATAAGGACTAAATACATATTTATCACCTGGACGATTGACTGACATCCTTTAAGATGCCTTTCCTGATCCCTTCATTGCTAACTCCTCCCCTTCCCCAGTTCACTTTGTGTTTATTTTATATATATATATATATATATATATATATATATATATATATATATATATATATATATATATATAAACACACACACACACATGAATAAGTTTGGGTCTTCTTCATAACAGGTAAGTTGCTTGAGGGCAGGAACCTCTCTCTATCTATAGCTTTATCACCTCAACCAGTGGGTGGCCCACAGAGGGTGCATGGCAAATGAATTTTGATGGCTCTATTGATCTGGGGAAATCTAAGGTCCTTCTCTATATTCTCATGCTGAACCTGGTTCTTAGCACATAGTGGAAGCTACTATCTCTTTAGAGCTTGGATAATTCAGTGGAGTTTATTGTTTCAGTATTTCAGAAACAGTAGTTTCCTTTATTACTTTCCCCATTTATTCTGTCTTTCACATTGCAGTGCTCATTGACAGGCTGGAACACTGTAATATAAGTGAAAACAGGGTTTTTTTTAAAAAGGTTCTAATGTTAGAAAACCTATCAGAAAGGAACCTTTTAAATATATGCTCTTTTCTCCTCTACTTGCTTAGAGCATTGTGAACAAAGGACTGAATTTGTTGTCAAATCTTCCTCCAAATTGTTCTGGCTCGGTGACCCTGGGAGCTCTCTAAGACTGTAGGGTCATAGATCATAGTTTTAGAGAAGAAATAACCTTTAAAGCCATCTAGTTAGACCCCTTCCCCTTAGAGAAGAGGAAGAAACCTTTGTCTCATCTGTCTTCACATAGGCTCTTACAGTTGTCACTTCCTTATAGGGGGATTAAAATCTTGTGAATGACTTAACTGTATTATGTGGAAGCATGGGCAGAATATCCCCCAAATCTATAGGAAGTTTTAAACTTTAATGGCTTTTAACTGCCCTGAGATTTTGGGCACAATCCAGTATTTCTGACTTTCATAAAAGATTATAAAAGATTAGCAATTTTGTTTGACTTTGGGGGTTTGAAAATGAAATGTTCCTGTGTGACTTTGGGCTAGCCCCATTCCCTCTCTGGTCCTCAGTGAATGAAAGGGATATGACTAGAGACCCTCTGAAGTCCCCCTCATCTTATAAGGGTACTGATGACAATGGGAATACTAAACCTGAAGTCAGGAAGACCTGAGTTCAGATTTAAATTTAGACACTTTAACTAGTTGTATAACCCTGAGTAAGTCTTTTAATCTCTGTTGCCTCAGTTTCCTTAGCTACAATATGGAGAAAATAATACCACTTCACTTATTGTGATAATCAGGTGGTATTATATTTATCAGAGAGTACGAGGAAATTATTTCCTCCATCCTTCTAGATATGATTTCATGAAAGGATTGTAAGAATTCAGCACTATATAGATGTTGTTCAGGCATTCTTCACTCATGTCTGACTCTTAATGACCCCATTTGGGATTTTCATGGCAAAGATACTGGAGTGGTTGGCCAGTTCTTTCTCCAAGGTTAAGTGACTTGCCCAGGATCACACAACTCCAAGTATCTAAGGCATGACTTCAACTCAGATTCTTCTAACTCCAGGGCCAGCACTCTATTCACTGTATCAACAAGCCATCCTCATTAAAAGATATTTGTTGTGTAACCTATATCAAATTATTTGCTATCCTGGGATGGGAGGGAGAAAACTTTCTAAAAACTGAATGTTAGAAATTATCCTTACTTATACTTAGAAAAATAAGTAAATATAGTTTGGGTTTTTTTTAGGGTTTTTTTGCAAGGCAAATGGGGTTAAGTAGCTTGCCCAAGGCCACACAGCTAGGTAATTATTAAGTGTCTGAGACCAGATTTGAACCCAGGTACTCCTGATTCCAAGGCCGGTGCTTTATCCACTACGCCACTACGCCACCCCCAAATATAGTTTTTGAAAGATACATTTTTCCCTTTTTTGGTTTTGTTTTTTATTTTGTTTACCAATAAACTTACTATTTTGTACATCAGTTAGTTAACAGAGACCAGAAAGGAAAATCTGATAATTTACCTTGAATTGGAAATTATAGAAGCATAATATTATGGATAGTCATTCAGCCAGGCAGCACTTATTAAGTACCTATTATAAACTAAGCACCATGATCATCCTCATGCCAAAAACAAAAGCAAGGTCTCTGCCCATAGTCCGATCTCTTAGTTGGAAGCCAAGAAGACCCAGGTTCCAGGCTCATTCCTAAAATGTACTGTTTCTGTAACTCTGAGCAAATGCCTTGCATTAGGGAATCTAATGACAAGATGTTTGCCACATAATAGGTGCCTAATATTTGTTGTTTGACTCATGGACTGACTTCCAGCCTCCATTGCTGGAGTGACTTTCCTCCACTGGGAGTTCTCCAGACTAATGAAATCACAGACATAGCCCTTATTCTTATTGATTTCCCTTTTTAGAGGAAAGTTGTCATTTTTATAACTACAATAGCTTTTAGCAATAATATAGAAGATTTCTTTTTGTTTAGTTAAAATATCTGGAATTGTGCTCTCCTAGGGAGGATTGTTATTTTTATAAAAATTCATGAGAAGCACGTTTTTTTCTCCCTCCCTTGTTGATTTTCATGCAAATTATTTTGTATTTTCCAAATAACTGTCATTTATATAGCACTTTAAGGTTTGTAAAGTGCTTTAGATATTATCTCATCTTTGGGGAAGATAATATTTTAGCCTTACAACAAGCCTGGAAAAAAAAAGGTGCTGTTATTTATCCCCATTTTACAGATGAAAAAACTGAGGCTCACAGAGGTCAATTGACTTGCCTAAGGTCATATTTCTAGGAAGTGTGTGAGGCAGGATCACAAATATCCTGATTTCAGGTTTAAGCTTCTGCCCCCTCTGCAACTTTAAAGCCTCTAGAATGGAAAATGAATTTTAGAGACTTCTTCATTAAATGAGCTATAGAATTTAATCTTTCCAATTATATTAAATATCTTCTAAAACTTTAATAATTGGTTTATTCTAGGGTTAGAGTCCATAACAAGACTTTGGGATATCAGAGGATTCATCTAACAAATTCTTCTTGGAAATTTTTATCTATAGAAATGAGCAAATGATTTGTAGAAAATCCTAACCCTAAACAACCTTTCAGTTCATGGACAGTCAACACATTCTAATCATCATTGATGAAATCTGTTGTGATGATTCCATTTCATTAAGTTCAGAGAACTATAGTAAGAATGGCATCATTTCTGAGATTTTGGACACGTCTCCTTTCCAAAACCCGACGAGTAATTAAAAGTTAAGAGAGAGGAACAGATGAGGATCGGGCTCCATAAGGGGTCATGTGCCACCAAATTGTATGTCTGATTTATGGTCGGTAAAGGCCCCTGAGAACTTTCTTAGAAAACCAGGACAGGTGGGAAACAGAAAATTAAAAGTCTTTTAATTAAAGGCCTGCTAATGATACCTTTAAAATACAGGGGGGGGGGGGGGGGGGGGGTGACAAGATGCTGATGCCAATAAGCATTAAGATGAGCTCACAAAGTCTAACTAATCTAGATTGTTTTCTCTCTGAAAACCAGGAGAAAACCAATTTGCCAGTCATCAGTGGGCCTTGTGATTTCATTATGTCTAAGAGAAGAGATTTTCCTTCAAATAAATGCATTATCTAAATGAAATAGATTTTTCACATTAGATTTTTTTAAACTCTTTATTCCCATATGATTTTTTTTTGGAGGGGGAGGGTGATCAGTCTAGATCCAATGTTACTGATATAAGAAACACTCTCCTCTCATACTTCTCAGCAACTGGTCTCCAACTGATTATTTTAGAAGAGTTGTCTAGGACACTAAAAGGTCAGATGACTTGCCCAGGTCTAAACAGAATGTAGTGTGAGTCTAGAACCCAGGTCATCTTGACTCCAACATTCACTAAGACTCATGTTGACTTTTCACAGTGTGATATTAAGGTCAAAAAAAAAAGGATTTCCCCTCTTCCTGAGCTCCTAAGTGCAAGCTGATCCAGATACAGTCTCTGTAAGCTATTCCACAGTGGATATTTTCATTTCCATGGAAAACATTATCTGGGCTAGAATTTTTTTCCCTGATAATATTTTTAATTCAGTTCAGTTCAATTAAGTGCTTATTACATACCAATTAAAACACCTCCTGTCCTCAAAGACTTTGGGCAATGGATTCTAGAATCTCTCAGATTTTCCTTCTGGACCTCCCTTTCATTGATGACCACTTCCCTGGACCCTCTGTTGGAAGACCATCGCCTCTCAATTGCATTGTCTTCCAAGAATTGTTCCCCTTCTCCTTTCCAATTCTGGAGCCACATCTCCTGTGTCAGTTGGCTTCCTAGGGCTCTACCCATCAACCAGTTAGCTTCCTAACTGAAAAATCTCCAAGGGTACCACTCTATAATTTTTATTTTCTTACCCTATAACAATGCAAGCCCCTTGAGTTCTGGGACTATCTTATCTTTTGTTTTCATATCCTTTATGCTTAGCAAAGTATGTGGAACATAGTAAGGGCTTAATAATTTTTTATTCCATCATTTATGTTGCCTGCGTATGTTAAATAAGCCTTCAAATACTAATTTAATTAGGATATGAAAGCTAGAATGGACCTTGTAAGATCCTGTAATTAACTTCTGTTGACATAAAAGGAAACTGGGTCCCAGACTATTTAATGACTGGTCCCTAAGATGGCGAGCACACTGAGAACGGTGTCTGCCTTTTGTCTATCTTTATACGCTCACAATGCTGGCATGGAGTAGGCATTTAATAAATCCTCAACTCACCATCTGATTTAAAATTCTGTGAGAGAGCTGTAATTCAAAATCGGTACCCTGATTCCTATTCCACTAGTCTTTCTATCACCTTACTCTGGCACCTGGAAACTATTTATTTGCTTTTGAAAATCAATTGGGAATTTTAAAATTTCTATAGTCTAAATTCTAAAATTGTTTTCTACTTCTAATAATGTCAGCTTCTTTGCTGTTCAGAAGCCTATCTAGGAGGAAAAAGCAGTGAGTGGAATGGGACTAGGTAACAGGAGTTCCATTAACTATATTAACTGACTTAATTCATTTAAACTCTGGGTCCCTTGACATCCCAATTTATAATTGAAATGCCTGCCCTATTAAAATTTCTGTGGTCACAGAATAATATAATTACAGAGTAGAAGTGACCATCTAGTCTAACCCACACTGGAAAAAGAATATATGCTATCTCATACTCAATAAGCAGTCAAGCCACCTTTGATTAAAGAACACCAGTGAGAAAGAATCCAGCACTTTGGGAGGTGACCAGGACACTTGGGGAGATTTCGATTTGTTAAGTAGTTTTTTCCTTAGCTCAAACCTACAGTTACTTCTTTGAAACATCCATTCATTGATATTACTTCTGCCATTGTAGACCAATCAAAAGTTAATTCCTCTTTCCATATGATAGTGCTTTAAATACCAAGATAACAGTTCTATCTCTGCCCTCCCTTGCTGCTCTACTACCCTAAATCCACCTATAAGCTTCCCTTCTCCACATTTTTAAAAATTTCATTTGCTTACTGTGGGTTTACAAATTGTCAAATAGCAAAAACCTCAGGTCCTCCATCATTTGGGGCTCCCTTCTTTGGCCAATTTCAAGAACATCAATGTTAAATATTTAAGGCTGATTAGAAAACTTTTGCTTAAATATTAGCTAGTGATGCTTACTATTTTGCCCACTAGTGGAGTATATTTTAAAATCAATTATTTAAAGTCAAATTAGCTAACAGAGGATCACCATAAAGTGAAAGGTAGAATTTGGCCCCCATGTTTCTCTTATTAATTACTTGCTTGGCTTAATTTTAATACAGCTGAATTACAGTTACTTTCTTCTGAGTGACAGATGATTTACATACATCCAAACAATAGCCAAACTATACAAATGTGTGAGGCTTCAAAGAAAAAATAGGCAGCCACTGATCAGTGAGATGAGATGCAAGGGTTTTTTTTTTCCTTCTTATTTTAAAGAGCCAGCTGTCACATTCCTGATTTCAAATTTCCATCAACTCCTGTGAAATTCACTTCTGAAGTTTAGATTTGCATTTGTCTCCAAGCTCCAAAAAGGCCCACCTGAGCTTAAGGAAAAGTAGGTTGTTCATAGTTAAAACTCTCCAAACAGATTTTATCAGAACATGACGGGGGAGGTGAAGAGGAACTGTTTGGAGAGAAGGGGGAGCAGGAGTACAGATCCATTTCTGAGCTATGACGCAGTTCTAATGCTCTTATTTGACTGAAAAGTATAATTGCAATAACTACATTGAACTTTAGAAAAGAAAAGGAGGTTGATGGGGATTAGGGAAAGAAGACCCCCTAACCTATACTAACTAATTATGCTTTGATTCGAATATATGTCCCAAAACAAGGGATGGTTGTAAAGAATAGTATTGGCTCTTCCTGCAATGCATCATTAATAGATATTGCTCTGAAAGAGAGTAAGTATGGCAGAATGGATAGAGGGCCAACCTGGGAGTCATAAAGACCTGAATTGCATTAATGTCTCTGACATATATTAGCTGTATGGCAATAGGTAAATGACTTAACTTCTTAGTATTTCCACAACCCATTGTGATAGATGAGTTTATAGGAGTGTAGATTTTGAGGTAGAAGTTACCTTATAGACCATCTAGTCACTCCACCATTTTGCTAATGAGGAAATGTAAATGTAGAGAGGCTAAATGGCTTAGAAGTGTCTAAGATGGAATAACCTGTGTCTTTCTGACTTCTAATTCCATTGCATTGGATGGATACCAGCATAACATTGGTGGATACCAGGCAATCTAATCATTGCTGCAGGGATTTTCCATACCTGGATATTCCAACACCAAAGGAAATGAAAGTTCTTGACATGGACCCTAAGCACCAAAATATGAGTGTCTATTAAATAATTCTCAATAGCAAGTATTTCTACTTATTAGGACAGTGAGGGGATTTCCCAAATGTCTCTTCCTTTCTTTGTCTGGCATTTTAAGTACTGAATCATTTTTCCTTTGGCTTAGGGATGAAAAAGATTTACACCTTGCTCCATACTGTTTACCTCTATAGCCTATGTACTTAAATACTATTCATGTTCAGATCAGCTTTCTAAAGAAACTCTTGTTACCCACCTACCCTTCCCATTGAAATGATTAGACTGAATTTCAAACATGGATGTTTATTCTAACATAAAAGAATTGAAACCAGAGGTATCAGATTTTTTTAAATTTTATTTGCTTATTATGGGTCTACAAAATAAGCCAAGTTAAGCCTCATTCTAAGCATAGTGTACTTTGAGCAAACGTGTAATACATACTTATTTGGTGAGGATTATATACCATGAGACCGACCTTTTTCAGTCCTCTTTCAGAATGATAGGGTAAAAATATTTGGAATTTTATTCATCCTTTTGAAAGAAGCAACTAAGAGCAATGCTGATTTAATGGAGAATGAGTGAAATTTTATTTTTTTTTACATAAATTTGACAATAGTTGTAATTAGGGTAGGGAGATTGGGGCTTAATCCCAGGGTGCTAGAATTTAAAGGACACTAACAGTGATTAGATTACTTAGGTATAAAAACTAATTAAGGTTAGCACCAGGTGATTTGTTTCTTTTGGACAGAAGATATGATTTCATTGCTAGATGATATTCCCAATAAGAAAACTTTCTCTACCAATGCAAATTATCATCTCTTCTACAACTTAAAACTAAGAGAGCAGCAATAAACATTTATTAAGTGTTCACTATTGCCAAGCACTGGGGATCCTAACACTAAAAAAAAAAAAAAAAAAAAATTAAATTAGTCAAAAGGTGCATTTACTCTATCTTTGGGATTCTTCTCCCCATCAGTTCCATGAGTAAGGTAATCTCTATCCTACCTTCCTTTGAAGCAGCCATGCTGTATCCCCAAGACTCAGACTCCCTTTATCCCTTATTGAATTTACATTAAAAGTTGATTTGACAACTTGTTTTGTGCATCTGACCTTGGTTATGTTTGCCAAAATCTGTTGTAGTGAAAATTGCTAGGAACAACTCTGAATGTGATCTCTAATAATATCATCGTTAATATTATTATTAATAACAATCATTTTTCACCTTTATAGAATTCTTTAAGGTATACAAAGTGCCTTCCTCACCACAACCTGTGTGATCAGTATTATTATTTATTTATAAATGGTAAAATTAAGTCTCAGGACAGGGAGAAAGAGAAAGAGAGGGAAGGGAAAGCTGGAACCCAATATTACAGCTGTGGTCCTGTCAGAGCAGAAGAGAGGTCACTTTTCTTCACTATTTAAGTGATTAAATTAAGTCATCAGTATGAATTTTTTGTTCTGCTATATTAGATTCCAATTTTTGATTGGCTATGGAAATCCAAGATGCCCCAAGTCCTAGCCACTCTTCTGTTGCTGCAACCTTTTTTTTTTTACTTCCTTGACTGCCATGCAACCTTGTTTCCTTTCATGGAGCTTGTTTTTGCCCATCAAAATTTCCAGATCTTTTTTCAGACAAACTACTCTCTAACTATATGTCTTCATTCTATACTTGTGAAAATTTTTTAGATCCATGTGTAGACCATTACATGAATCTGTATTTCATTTAGTTAAATTTGACCTATTGTTTCAACCTCTTGGGATTCTAGACTCTTACTATGTCATCTTGTTAACTTATTCCTCCAAATTTCTTGCCATCTGCAAAATTTCCAAGTACACCTTCATTTAAGTCATTTATTAAAACATAGACTAGCATTAGCACTATTCCACTAGAAATCTTTCCTCTCTACTGATAGAAATCCATTCTTTAGGTCAGTTAGTACTGAACCATCATCTATTCCATAAATCTTTCCTAGAATCTAAGTATACACTTTCACAGCCTGGCCCCTCCCCTCCAACTAGTAGTCTACTTTACATCATAGAAAAATTAAATAAAGTTAATCTGACTTATTTTATTCTTGATGAAGTCAGGCTGGCTTCTTACTTTCTAGATGTTCATAAACTGTCCTTTTACTATAGCTATAGATTCCCTCCTTACCTCTTTTCCTCCTTCTCTCCTTCCTACCTTCCTTTTTTTCTTTCCCCTTCCTGCTAACACAACACCTTTTGAAGACCTTTTAGAGACCTAAGTGTCTAAGATCTATTAGAGGACATTGTCAATATTTCAGTAGTCATATTTGTTACATCTGCTGGTGTCCAAGATTGTACTTCATTTGAACTTAGTGACCTAAATCCATCATGACTCACAAATACTCTTTCCCTATCTCCTTTATGACATTTTTTGTTTGTTTTTTGCAGGACAATGGGATTAAGTGACTTGACCCAAGGTCACACAGCTAGGTCATTATTAAGTTTCTGAGGCCAAATTTGAACTCAGGTCCTCCTGACTCCAGGGCCAGTGCTCTATCCACTGTGCCACCTAGCTGCCCCTTCTCCTCTCTGACCTTAAGATTTGACTTCCCATTTACCACTTTTACTCTTATTTTTCCTAGTCCAAAGATCATTCTGCATGGGTGAGGAAAAACAGAAGCCAAAATGTGTGTTAAGTTGATCCTTAAGAGTTTCAGAATCCTCAGTGACATAAATCTTAAGGTAGCCCTAGGGCTTATGGCAAGAAAACTTTTTTGGAAGTTATGGCAGTTCAATATTAAAAAATGAAAGAGGCCATGGAGAGTTTTTTTTGAAGGATATCAATACTCTGATGGGTCTGCGATCTCATTGATGTATCAATCCATCAACCAAAAAGCATTTTTAAGTGTCTACGATGTGCCAGGGCTGGTGATACAAAGCCAACAGCAAAATGGGCTATGTCCTCATGGAGCAAAAGTTGATTTATTTACAGTGCAGTTTAATATTTAAGTAATATTTAATATTGATGGTTATCTAAGAGAACAAATATTCCCTCCTCCCATGCCCATTAAACCATAGTCATTCAATCAATATGCATGCACACACATACATAAAATTAGATTGTTCTCTATTTCTTTTTTGCCTCTGGTTTGCTTTTTCAGAGATGTTAGAAATATCTTTGTTAGGCTTAGTTTGAGAAATTTCATGATTTCCACCAACTTTTTTTTTAGATCTCTTCCATATCTCTTAATCTTATTTACTTAGGAAATCATTAGAGATTTGAGTAGGCAGACATCAGTTAAGCATCTACTGTATACCAGTCCTAGTACTGAAACACTTTGCTGAAATTCAACATTTTTTTTTCCCTTCTTGAGTTTGAATGTGCAATTTAATTAATGTAGAGAACTACTACTGCCTCTTCTGTCATTTGGTTAGGTAGGAGCAGTTAAATAGTACCATGACCTGGAAGTCAGGAAGATCTGAACTCAGATCTAGTCTTAGAGATTTAAGAGCTATATGAACTAGTTCTTTATTTAACTTCAGTCTACCTTAGCTTCCTTTTCTTTAAAGCAACTGTAATAATAGTACCAACCTTCCAGGATTGTTATAAGAATAAGGTGAGATGAGATAGGAAGAAGAGGAGGAAGTAGCAGAAGAAAAGCAGGAAGAAGAAGAAGAGGAGGAGAAGGAGGAAAGGGAAGAAGAAAAGGAAGAGGAGAAGGTTTGAAAGAAAAGTCAGAATCATCATCTTGTCATTTTTCACTTATCAGAAGCATGGTGGAGAAGCTAAGTAATTTTCTCAAGGTCACAGAGCTAGACTCCCAATATGTTGTCCACTGTGCTACTCTTTCTTCCATTTACTCCTTATAAGTAAATAGTACTACACTGAAAACATTTAGATTTCCTGGTCATTTCATGGAAATGAGAGTTCACTTATATTGGTTTTTTGGGAAATAGTCTATGAAGGGAAGTTTAGGAACTATTGACATTTCTTCTTCTTTCATCCTAGGGAATTTACTGTTGATTGAGTAAGAAAGTGTGGATAATTGTAATAACTCATTTGGGAGTTGAATGCAGAGGTGGGGAAAGTACCTGGTTTAATGGAAAAGAATTGATGAAATAAAATTAGGAAATCAGTTCTACTGATAATGAGAACCAAAGTGTTCTAATAGCACTGTCGGGGGAGAGCTGAGTTCATTGCCCTGGATAGGAATCTCCTTCTAATGAGGATAAACTAATTGCAAAGAACTATCCCTAGATCATTCAAAATCCCTTTCCCAATTCTCCATGTAGGACAAGTGAAAAGGAGAAGAAAAAGCAGAGCAATTTGCCTGAATCCCAAAGTACAGTGTGTCTAAATATCCCCAAGGCTACCATGTACATATGTGCTTTCCTAATTCAGAGTATAAAAAAAAATTATATAAGTCCTTGAGATCATGTTCTTTTGGGGCTTGGGGGGACAAAAGTATTTAGCACAGTCATTATGAGCAGCTTATTTAATGGAAATAATAGAAATAGAACAGATAAGATTCAATCCCCAGTCCTAAAGTTCCCCCTCCTCTCTCTCTCCATCCATGTTCTCACTTCTGGGTATATTGTTGATTTGTTAACCATCTGAGAAATCTAGCAACTTTCAAACCAAAAGTCATACTCCATGCTGTTCAAATCGATTTGTCCCCTATCTTTACATTGTAAAGTAGGTAGAAAGTTTATGCAAAGTAAATACAAGATATTTATGGTGTACAGTAGGGATGAACAGCTAAGCACTTGAGAAAAACCTCCAAGTAGGAGATTACTTTTGAGGAGGGAGGATGTTCTGATCACAGATGACATCCTATGCTAAACAGGAAATAGACTTGTTTTTAGCTAAACTGTAGAATGCATGGAAAATATACTGGAGTCATATTGTAAAGCAATTTAATAGAATTTGCATGCATACACATATAATATATATGAATACACAATATATATATACACATATATATGTATAGACATACAAATATACACACATAATGGAAAATAGAATCTAATTATCAATCAACAAATGTTTAAATATCTACTGGATGCTAACCTTTAAAGATACAAATATAACAAATGGGAAAAAAACCCATTCTGATCATGAGGGTACAGTCTAATAATGGAGAAGATTCAAAAGATATGAATAAATATCTATGGAATGAAAAATATAAAGACCACTATATATGGTTCCCTAGCTATTAAAAAATTCATGCCTTCAAATAGATCTGTGATCCTAGCCACTTCTCCATCATGGTCCCCATGCACTATGTTTTCCTCCTCTCCCTTTCAGGATCTTTTTATGAGTGGTCCTTGCTCTTTCGAGTAGAAACTTCTTGAGGGCAAGAACCTTCTCTTTTTGCTTGTATTTGTACAAGTCTCCCAAACAGTTAATGCTTAATAAATTATCTTTGTCAGTCTGACTTCTTGACTGGATGTCTATCTTTTCCCAGTATTCTGCAGGCCCTCCTTGCTGTTCCTCAATTTCACAAAGGTATTAATAGAACATTCTGACCACTGTCATCCCTCACCCATGTCAGGTCTTCCTGTCAGACTGTCCTTTGGCATCATCCTTTACTCTTGTGCTTTTTTGGAGTTACTCTTTCACTTTATATCCCAGAGTGCTCAAATCTACCATGGATTTTTCCATTCTCCTCATCTTTTGTTCTTTGGAGACAGGGCTGTTCCATAGCAACCCATGGAGTTAAATACAAGATTGTGTGTATGCATCCAGTACATGTGTATGTCACATATGTGCACATAGATATACATATGTGCACCCATAATCTTGAGGTATATGAACATGTATGTGAATATGATATTTATACAAATACTCATGTATATAGAATGCATATATATTTGCAATATACAAATATATACCTTCAATAGATTATATATGAACTAATTGTATAAGAATAATTGAATATACATAAGAATATGGGAGTCTTGAAAATAGGCCACAAAATAAAGAAAAAATACATTAAACAAAGATTCACTGATCTTTGATCAAATGTGACTGCAAATAAGTCTATCCCAGACCTATTTTCTTTCATTGTTTTCTTTCTTTTCTTAAATTTGGAACTTCACAAACATCAAATAAAATGAGCATTTCTCTGTTGAAGGAGAATTCTGTACCTAAACTGTGAATCTTTATTATCTAGAGTTTGTCTTTCTTTTCAGGCATATAATAAATTCATTGTGTAACTTTCACAGCTGCCCTACTTATCTATGATTCCTTTGGGCATTCATTTCATTCTTTTCTCCTTGTTTTAGAACCTCATTCCCCTGTCCCCTTCTCTCCCATTTCTTCAGTGAAAATACATGAAAGACAAAAACCCTTCTCAGAAATAGGCATTGTGAAGAAGATACAAAATTTCACATTGGTCCTGTCCAGAAAGGCATTTGATTCTATATCTTGAGTCTCTCACCTGTCAGCCAGGAACTGATTAGCTCTCATATGTGTCCTGAAATGGTCTCCAAACTTTAACACCACCACCACACCTGTGAGGCATATTGTAGGTAGAGCAATATAAAGAAAGGATTACAGGTTTAAAAAAAAAATGTTACTTTTTTTGTTAACAAAAACCCAACACAAGGTGCTATCTGTAGCCATAGGAAGGTCCTAGATTGAGAGTTATACTGCATGGATGAAGTGTAAGCTCTGCCACTCACTACCTGGGAAACTATGAAAGTCTCTCTCTCTCTCTCTCTCTCTCTCTCTGTCTGTCTGTCTGTCTGTCTGTCTGTCTTTGTTCCCTGTCTCTCTGCCTTTAAACCAAAAAGAGGGCTTTAATAAAAGTAGATCCATATTTCTAGAAATAAAAACAAAATAAAATAAGGTTTTTCTCCTAAGACACTAAAAAAACAAGAAAAGGGCCTTAAGCGTTATATTAAGTTGCTCTGGTATGGAGAGTTTATGGGAAAACACAGACAAGCATTACATAGAGTATGAAGTCATGCAAAAGTCATAATCTTTGTAAGGGGGAGAAGTCCTCATACCAATAAAATCATAGACGTAGCCCCAGAAAGTACAAACAAGGGAAGCAATAGGCCTAGATAAGAAAGTGCCTTGTCCCTAGTATTGTGGCAGATCAGGTGTGTGTTATCTAATTAGAACACTAGTGTTTTGGTCATTAAATGGGGCTTGCTAATTTATTTGTTAAAATTAAGTCTCTCTTCTGTGGTATTAGATCGCATGAATGTTGCATACCTCATGGAAAAAACCGTTCATCAGCCATATTTCACTGCCACATCTTCTCCTCCCAGAAGAAGTTAGCCGTTAAAATGATCGAAAGCTAACTACAGTAACTAAGCATCCAGGAAGTAAAATAATTTGAAAAGGCTAGCTTATCACTTGCCTTGCCGAGCTCCCAGTAACTTAATAATAGATCTTAAGAGCAGAAAACTGTGTTAAATCTTTGGAAGGTTACACATAAGCATTTGGCATTTCACTCTGCAAGAGATGACCTCCTGAGTCCTCGAGATAGAAAGAAAAGATTCTTTGGCCATAATACAGCTCTTTGACTGAGAATGAGAGATGAAAAAGGAGTGACAGATGAGTGGGCCAATATATTAAAGTTAAAAAGGAAGGGGGATTATTTTAATAAGGTATTAGTATGTTTGGGGAAGCTTGGCTGAGTTTATTTTATTTTTATGTATAATACATCTGTGGTTTTAAGATCCTCTATTTTAAAAGTAAATTGTGATAACATTTAAAACTATAGGAATAGCTAATGCACCCATGAGAATAACATTTCCATTTTCTCAAGGCTTTGTTATGTATTTTTTAGTAAGTCATGTTTTACTCCCCCCAAAAAAATTTATTCAGTTTTCAACATAGGATACAAAACAGACAGCCTCAGTTTTCATAAGCTCGAATGTATTTGTGATAAAGAATTGTTGAGTCCATATGGTCCATCAGCTTCCCAGAGAGCAGAGTCAGAAAGGGATGGGGACTCGATCAGAGTATATCCATAACCTGGTAGACATAGTGAGTTCTTGACCTTGACTTTACTCCTTGGTTTTGAAGGTGGGGGAGGAGCAAGGTAAAGGTGAGAAGTAGATCAACTTTATTTGTTAAAGATCCAGTTGAGTAATTACTCCTTCTTGGGTAAGATCATAGATTCATAGTTGGAAAGAACCAAAGAATTCTTAGGTTCTTCAAGACCTATCCTCTTTTTTTATCCAGATGGGGAAATATCAGTGATAGCCACTAATTTGAACAAAGTCTCAAAGTTATTTGGGAATTAGAGTAGAAAAGGACCATGCTTTATATTTCCATAGTGCCTTGTGTTTAATCATTATATTTTCCCCTTCAGGAATCTCATTTAATTTTCTGGCAAAGTAGGCAGGATAAGTGGTAGTAGCCATTACCTCTCTCTCCTCTCTCTCTCTCTCCTCTCTCCTCTCTCCTCTCTCCTCTCTCCTCTCTCTCTCTCCTCTCTCCTCTCTCCTCTCTCTCTCTCTCCTCTCTCCTCTCTCCTCTCTCCTCTCTCCTCTATCTCTCTCTCCCCACCCACCCTCCTTCCCTCCCTCTTTTTTTTCTCTATATCATGTATTCCTTTGATAGTCTGGAGACATTTATTTATTCCTTTTCATCTTAATATTTCCAAATATTTAAAATAAAATCCAAAGATCATTAAAGGAATCCCTTTGTATTTAAAGTTTTTGGAAATTAAAAGCAGAAAGCAAATCTTGCTACTTAGTACCTGTGTGGCCTTGGGCAAGTCACTTAAACTCCCTAGTTTCCTAATCTATCAAACAAAGAATTTCAGTTAAGAAGTTATATCTGAGATCTCTCTCAACTCTAGATTAATCATTCTATAATCCTTTGTAGATATAAGCCTAAGATCTACGATTTGTTGTTTTTGTCCTTCATAATGAAAGAAGACCATGGCATCAATGATGGCATGACTTACACATTATATTGATTATGGTGAAGGGAATGTTGTTCAAAGTCATCCTTATCCCTATGCAGACTATCTTTCATTTTTTTCCCTTGGCTTTGATCTCCCTCAACAGTTCCTTGCTTATATGACAAATTATACTAATCATAAAAATAAAAGTGTTCACCTCTGCTCACCTATGATGCCGGAACACAATAACTGAGCATTAGCTGCATTTCATTTGTTCAGCTACTTTATCTAACCACATTGTAATCATTTTGTCATAGGCAATGTGAATGAGACCTGTAGTAATAGAGATTAATCGATCTAAAGATGGGAACAACAACAAAAGCATTTGTTCCTTTTGTGTGTGTGTGTGCATGTGTTGAAGTGGGGAGGATGGTGGAGGAGACAGGATAAACAACCAAAAACGACATGTCCTTAGCTCCTGTATATGAAACCCAGATATCATCCACAGATTTGTGACAGCTTTATCAACAGGTTTTTTTTCCTACCAGCTGGTTAAGCTGGCGTATGGATGCTGCAGGTCCTCAAATGACCTATCTCACTTATGTTAAGATTAAGGAGGAAAAAAAGAAAAAAAAAAGTAGGATGGGAGAGGTTGTCAAATTCGGCTTCCCAGTGAATAGAAGCAAGTGAGGTTAGCTAAGGGGTGACATCCAGGATCACGCCACTCAAAAGGAACTTATTCTCAGTGCTGTCCTTGGCTATTTATGGGAGCCCGGAGAGACTGTGATAAGAATGATGATTTCCAATTTCATAAATTTTATATTCTCACTTTTGACTGAGACTTCAAAATTCCCCTTCTTTAAATCCCAGTACTTATCAGGGCTTATAGTCTTAAGTTCTGTAGGGTTTATTTATTTTTTATTCTTCCTTTTTTTTAGGTTGGTTTTTGGTATATTATAATCATTGACACATAAATTTAATCATATCTTTTCACTCCTATAATTGACATATCTGTAGAAATCTGAGGATTTTGTAGCAGGGAAAGGATGACTGTGAATCAAGGTGTTGCATCTTTTCTCCTTCTGGCTGCAAAACTCATCTTTACCTCTCACCTGCTTTCTAGTCATAATCTTGGCATCACTGACAAAAATGCAGCTATGTGGGAAATATATTTTTAAATTTATTTTTATTAAAGATATTATTTGAGTTTTACAATTTTCCCCCCAATCTTGCTTCCCTCCCCCCCCCCCCCCCACGGAAAGCACTCTGTCAGTCTTTACTTTGTTTCCATGCTGTACCTTGATCCAAATTGGGTGTGATGAGAGAGAAAGCATAGCCTTAAAGAAGAGATGAGAAGTCTAAGAGATGACAAGATCAGGCAATAAGATATCTGTTCTTTTCTAAATTAAAGGGAATAGTCCTTGCACTTTGTTCAAACTCCACAGCTCCTTATCTGGATACAGATGGTATTCTCCTTTGCAGACAGCCCAATATTGTTCCCGATTGTTGCACTGATGGAATGAGCAAGTCCTTCAAGGTTGATCATCACCCCCATGTTGCTGTTGGAGTGTACAATATTCTTCTGGTTCTGCTCATCTCACTCAGCATCAGTTCATGCAAATCCCTCCAGTCTTCCCTGAAATTCCATCCCTCCTGGTTTCTAATAGAACAATAGTGTTCCATGACCTACATATACCACAGTTTGCTAAGCCATTCCCCAACTGAAGGACATTTACTTGAGGGAAATATATTTTTTCAAAAATGTATTATTTCAAAAAATCCCAGAATTGAAAAGTCTTCCAGGTGTCACCTATTCCAGCTCAAACTTGAACAAGAGCCCTTCTGTATCACAGAGAACAAGTGACCTCCAACTTCTGCTTGAGGTTCTGCAAAGAAGGGGTTATCCCTAGAGGGAGCCCTCTTCACTTTAGTTTTTGCTTTTTTAAATTTTTAAAAAATGTATTATTTATCTATTTATAACATTCTTTTCTTTTTAAATTTTGACTTTCAAATTCTCTTCCACATCCAGGAAAAAGGAAAGCAAAATATTATCAACTATATATGTGAAATCATGCAAAACATTTCCATATCATACACAAAAAAGGAAAATCAGAAACGTATACTACAAATTGTGTTTAAAATTTTCAGTTTTCTCTCTGGAGGTAGATAAAAAATTTTTAGCTTGAGTCTTTGGAATTGTCTTAGATCTTCATATTAGTCAGAGTAACCAACCAAGTCTTTCACAGATGATCATCATTGCAATGTTGCTATTATTATAGCTTTGATTTCTTCTTCTGAAAACTGCCTGTTCATATAATCTTATATTATTTTTTACTAATTTAACTCAATCCTATATTCAGCATATATTTAAGAAATGGGACCTTTATCAAAGAAATTGACTGCAAAAAAATTGATGTCATTTCATTGTCTATGATCTCTTTTAGCAAAATTCAGTTTCTCTGATTATCTCTTTTAATTAAATTTATTTTTGCTTTTGCTTTGACTGAGATCATAGTCTATACAGCTGCCTTTTTAACTTCAGCTGAAGCATATTTTAATTCTGGGTGTATATTTTTGTTTGAAGTGTGTTTCTTGTAAACAACAGTATTGGATTGTGATTTCTAGGCCATTCTGCTATCTATTTCTGAATTATGGATGAACTCATCCCATATGATTACTAACTGGATATTTCCCTTACATAGGGAAGTGCAGTGAATAGTGTATTGGATCTAGAATCAGGAACATTCATTTTCCTGAGTTCAAATCCTGACCTCAAATACTTACTAGTTGTATGACCTTGGGCAAGTCACTTAACTCTGCCTACCTTGGTTTTGTCATCTGTAAAAATGATTTGTAGAAGGAAATGACAAACTACTTCATTATATCTGCCAAGAAAAACCCAAATGAGAGCATGAACAGTCAGACATGAATGAAAAATAACTGAAGAAGCAATGGAAATATCCCTCTATCTAATTTTCTTTTGCTTATCCTTCTCTCTTTTTTTTTTATTTTGCCTCTCCAGGGAAGTTTGTTTTGTTTCTGACCATTGCCTCCCTTAATTTGCCCTCCCTTTTATCACCTCACTAACCCCATTTTTTTTATCTCCCTCCCCTCTAATAAAAGAGATTTTTATATTTAACTGAATGTAGAAACAGTCATCTTCTTCAAACCAATTCCAATGACAGTGAGGTTCAAGAGTTGCCCAACTCACCTAATTTTCCCCTCCACTATAAAAGGTCTTCCTTGCATGCTTCATTTATGTAACAAAAATTCCCCATTCTATTTCTCCTTTCCCCTTTTTCTTAGTATATCCCTTTCTCCATTTTTTTTGACAATCATTCAAATGTAATCAATTCACACTCATGCCTTTTGCCTATGTAGACTCTTTCTAACTGCCCCAGTAGTGATGAAGTTCTTAGGAGTTGCATATATCATCTTCTTATATAGGAAAGTAAATAGTTCAATTTTATTGGGTCTCTTTTGTTTATCTTTTTATGCTTCTCTGGAGTATTGTGTTTGAAAGACAAATTTTCTATTCAGCTCTATTCTTTTCAACAGAAGTACTTAAAAAAATCCTCTAATTCAGTAAATACCCATTTCCCCCCCTAAGAATTATACGCATATTTGCTGCATTACATCTGCTTGTAATTCTAGCTCCTTTGTCCTCCAGAATATCATATTCCCAGCTCTGAGTTCCTTAAATATGGAAGCTGTTAAGTCTTGTATGATCCTGATTGTTTCTTTCTGGCTATTTGCAATATTTTCTCCTTGACCTGGGAGTTCTGAACTTTGGCTACAATATTCCTGGTTAGTTTTCATTTTGGGATCTCTCTTAGAGGTAATCTGTGGATTCTTTCAATATTTATTTTTTCACTGGATCTATCTATCCTCGATAATTTCTTAATAAGGATGTCTTTGACCATGACTCAGGTAATCTAAACCGAGTGTAGGTAGGCAGAAGTCTTTCCTAATCATGACCTGGGAGCAGGTTGATGGTTGCAGTCCCTAGTGGGCTTTTATGGTTCTGGATAAGTGTGTTTCCAAATTATATCTCAGTTCTGATTGGAGATTAGTTAACTAAGTTCAAAATGAAAGGCAACTACCATTCAAAGCTTACAATTATAAAGCTGAATATAATAAAAATGACAATTCTACCAAAACTAAACTATCTGTTTAGTGCCCTACCAATCAAAATTCCAAAAAATTACTTTAATGAGTTAGGAAAAATTGTAAGTAAATTCATATGGAGAAATAAAAAGTCAAGAATTGCCAGGAGCTTAATGAAAAAAAAATGCAAACAAAGGTGGCTTAGCACTACCCGATCTAAAATTATATTATAAAGCATCAGTCATCAAACCTGTTTGGTATTGGCTAAGAAATAGAGTGGTGGACCAGTGGAATAGACTAGGTGTAAAAGCAGGAGAGGATTATAGTAATCTGCTGTTTGATAAACGCAAAGAGTCCGGCCACTGGGATAAAAACTCCCTCTTTGATAAAAACTGCTGGGATAATTGGAAGCTAGTATGGAAGAAACTTGGATTAGAGCAACACCTCACACCCTTTACCAAGATAAGATCCAAATGGTTACAGGACATAGACATAAGAAAAACAATACTATAAGCAAATTAGAAGATCAAGGACTAGTCTACCTGTCAGATCTATGGAAAGGGGAACAGTTTATGACTAAGGAAGAGTTGGAGAACATCACTAAAAACCAATTAGATGATTTCAATTACATTAAATTAAAAAGCTTTTGCACAGATAAAACCAATGTAATCAAGATCAAAAGAAAAGTAGTAAATTGGGAAACAATCTTTACAACTAATGATTCTGACAAAGGACTCATTTCTAAAATATACAGAGAACTGAGTCATATTTTAAAAAAAAAAAAGCCATTCCCCAATTGACAAATGGTCAAAGGATATTCAAAGGCAATTTACAGATGAGGAGATCAAAGCAATCCATAGCCATATGAAAAAATGCTCTAAATCATTAATTTTTTAGAGAAATGCAAATTAAAGCTTCTCTGAGGTACCACCTCACACCTCTCAGATTGGCCAGTATGACCAGGAAGGATAATGATCATTGTTGGAAGGGATGTGGAAAATCTTGGACACTAATACACTGTTGGTAGAGCTGTGAACTCATCCAACCTTTCTGGAGAGCTATTTGGAACTATGCCCAAAGGGCAACAAAAATGTGCATACCCTTTGACCCAACAATACCACTACTGGGTCTATATCCTGAAGAGATGATGAAAAAGGGTAAAAACATGACTTGTACAAAAATATTTATAGCAGCCCTGTTTGCTGTGGCAAAGAATTGGAAATCCAGTAAATGTCCTTCAATTGGGGAATGGCCTAGCAAACTGTGGTCTATGTATGTCACAGAACACTATTGCTCTATTAGAAACCAGGAGGGATGGGATTTCAGGGAAACCTGGAGGGATTTGCATGAACTGATGCTGAGTGAGATGAGCAGAACCAGAAAAACACTGTACACCCTAACAGCAACATGGGAGTGATGTTCAACCTTGAAGGACTTGCTCATTCCATCAGCGCAACAATTGGGAACAATTTTTGGCTGTCTGCAAAGGATAGTGCCATCTGTATCCAGATAAGGAGCTGTGGAGTTTGAACAAAGCACAAGGACTATTCCCTTTAATTCGGAAAAAAAAACCCAGATGTCTTATGGTTTGATCTGGTTACCTCTGAGAATTCTGTTCTCTTTAAGGATATGATTTCTCTCTCATCATACCCAATTTGGATCAAGGTACAACATGGAAACAAAGTAAAGACTGACAGAGTGCTATCTGTGGGGTGGGGGTGGGGGGAGGGAAGCAAGATTGGGGGAAAATTGTAAAACTCAAATAATATCTTTAATAAAAATTAAAAAAAAATTATAAAGCTGTTTGTTAGATCTGGAATATCCACTGCCAAGAGCAGTTGCTGACCAAATCTAGGAGACATACACATTATTGACAAACTATACTACGGAAGTCCATCTTGTCACAGAAGAACGACTTGTATAGTCTGAAAATGATGAGTTTAAATAAAACGGAGTTGCTCATTCTAAGTTACCATTCTTATTTCCATTCTAGTTGTCTTATTATCTAGTATAAACTAGATCCTTGAGATGTTTTAAAAAATAATTCTGGCTGACTTTTCGCTCAATTGTTCTGATTTATTTGAGATTTCATTTCCTAAGAAAGTTGAGCTACAAAGGTCTGTGATTAGATCATACAAGTTGGGGGAAAAAAGTATTTTTTTCTCTTCTAGATATAAATTCATCCTTGTTCCAGATTAACATCATCTTAATAAAATAAGAGACATAAGCATTATTAGGCTTTCGTTCAGGAATGGAATTAGCTCAAAATATAACTATTTTTAAATATCTCAAAATAGACAACTTTAAGAGAAGTCAGCACACGCTCAGATTCATCTTCAGGATGTGTGCTGTTCTTTTGGAAAATCTCAGTCCTTAAAGAATGTGACGCTAACAGGATGTTTGATTTCCTTTTGTAAAAATTGCCAGCAGGCCTGAAGTTCGAAACATTTATATGTTCTTTGAATAAACTGTAGTTGTCAAATCCCTCAAAATTAGCTTCATAGAGCTCTCAGGATTGATCATAAGACTACAGAGTAAGAACTGAAAAGGACCTGCAAGAGGTCACCAGCTCTCATTATACAGAAGAGGAAACTGAGGCTGGGGAGAGTGCCCGGAGTCACATTGACAGTGTGCATCAAAGGTAGGATTTGAACCCCAGTCTTTAGGCTCCAGAATCAGTGTTCTTTCCATCGACTTGTTCTTGCAGATTTGCTATAGTGTCTCCTTATATGGTTTGTTGATAAAGGATTATTTAATGAGTCAAAAACCTCTCGAAATGATCTCTGTTATTATGTTTTAACTTGGGACACCATAGACTCACTAATCAATTTGTAAAAATAGAATCACAGACTCACTAATCAGTTGTGAAAATAGAATCAAAAAAATCATATTAAAAAACAAAAGGGAAGAAATTCCTTTGAACTCTCTTGGGAGGGAGTGTTCCAATCTGATCTCCAGGAGAGTCAAGACACTTGTGTTACATTGCCTTCAATTTACTTAAAAAGTTATTCATTCACTATGCTTTGAGGGAGTGAGCAATTTAGGAACAGGGGATGAATGTTTCATTTTTTTTACTTTTTTTAAAAATTTAATGCAATGGGGTTAAGTGACTTGCCCAAGGTCACACAACTAGGCAATTATTAAGTGTCTGAGACCAGATTTGAACTCAGGTGCTCCTGACCCCAGGGCCTGTGCTCTATTCACCGCAACACATAGCCACCCCTGAATGTTTCATTTTTAAAACATTAAGTATCTTGCCTGCCTTCAGGCAAAAAGAAGGTGCTTGGTAGGTGACTACTGATTAATTGATTAAATAAATAAATTGATTGAATGATTGATTGATTAAAACAATTACCGCCTTCTAGAAGTTTACGTTTTTTACTGAGAAGCTTACATTACACTAGTATATTAAATTATCCCAGTTATTATAACTTTGATCTCATGTTGTCCCCTCCAACAACCTCAGCAACTAGATGTTATTATTCTTATTTTACAGATAAGAAAGCAAACAGAGATTGAGTGACTTGCTCAGAGTCACAAAGCTGTGACTCTAGGTCTTCCTGAATTCAGATCTGCTGCGCTACCTAATTACTTAAATCTCTTTTGAGGATCTCAGCTCCAAAACTTATAGCAGAGTCATCCTTAAGTCTGAAAGTTAAAATGTATCTACACATGCACACACATCCCCACACCCACACACCCTTACCTTTGAAATACTTTTCTTGTATAATTTTGCTTCTTATAACCCATCTCTTACCTTCTGTGCAGTCTGTACCCCATGGCTCCGGCTTGGCAGATAGTTATTTATTATTTTCTGAACTCTAATCTCATTAAGGTAGACAATTTAGATTTACAGTTATGCTTCTTGCATTTGGGTGTCTATTTGATAATAACTCAGTGATTAAACAAAGGCAGCCTAAAGATGACAAACAAAGATAGGGAACCATTTTCTCTAAATGGCGATGTTTATGTAATTACAGAAACTCAGGGAAATAGATTAGAAACAACAGACAAAAGAGGCACACCTGGGAATTACAATATGAATAGCATTTCAATCAATGATTTAAATCTGATGCCAATGGCTGCCTCCATTGGCCAACACAGGTGAAAATGAAGGGGAGGAGGGGGAAACATGTATTTAAAATGAAAAAAAAGCATATCCATCAAACTCTTCTATATCTGTGCACATTTTTTAAGTTGAATAATGCCTTTTGGGAGGATAAAGCTGCCAATCGCCATACCTCCACTGTTTCCACTCTCATTTCTTATTCCTAATTTAGAGTTGTTTATTTCATCTTTGACATGCTAAAAAGTGTTTAGCCTTTTGAATATTTTTATAATTTAATGTCATTTCCAGGCTTTTCCATTTTTTTCCATAATGCCATCTGTTTAGTAAACAGAGGCAACTGATTGATATGAAACCTAAAAAAGTTCATAATGACAAGCAAATAACAGATGACAGATTAGATAAGAACAAGTCATTAAGATGGCCTATAAAAGGACAGCCATCTGTAGCATACAAACAATTTTCTTCCTCCATAACAGCAGCAACTTTCTAACTCAGTGACAGCTATAGATTCATGGTTTAAAAAAAGTTAGCCTTATAAATGGAGGAGCTACAATTTGGGGGCTAATTAGCAGAACTTACTCAAGGTAATGAACTGGAAAGTGTTCTGAGAGACGGAACTCCAAATCCTGCCTTCACCCCTTTTGGAGCTGAGTATCCATGAGGAGCGGGCTTTGCTCCTCTGAACCGGCTTTCTCATCTGTAACATGGGCATGGTGGGCATTCCCTGAGGGCACCGAAGGTTTTCATTTTTGTCTTTGTTATCCCCACCGCATAGCTCCCTGCCTGGCAAATAGAAGGCTGTTAATAAAATATTTTTGAATTGAATTAAATTGACATGAATTGAATAATATCGATCGAAGTTTCACCCCTATACTTTTTGGTGATTCAACTGGGAAGATAAAAGTAAAAATAATTTTCAAAGTTGAAAATGCCATTTATTATGTTGTCACAGGAGGTCATGATTTATTTTTAAAATTCTTTTGGGAACAATCACATCTTATTTTATAGCCGTTGCTTTTTTCTCCTGTTATGTAAAAAAAAACCTCTATTTTTTTAACATGGTGTAATTAATTTTATACAGTTCTGTCTGTCTTCAAGTGTTTCAGCTTTTGAAGAAGTTGAAACCTTTTATTGCCTAGTTTTTAAAGCTCACACACATACAACCTAGGATACTTCCATTTCCCCTACTCTACCATGGATCCTTCCTTATAAAAATGAACAACTAAGGGAAAAAATGAAAAAAAATGGCCTATACCTTGGTTAGATTTCTTTCTTTCTTTTTTTTTATTCAGAAAGCCTCCCTGGAGAGATAGAGGTAGGAATGAGGGGTACTTCCAGAAAACATCGGAGTCATCTCTTCTAAGAAAGAGAAAAAACCTAATTTAGCAGAAAGCCAAGATCATATTCATCATGCCTGATAGTATAGACATTGGTCCACATGTACCATAGCCCATCTCCTCTAAGGAGGACAGTAAACTGCCTTTTCTAGGCATTTCTCCACAGCCAGAAATTTTTGAAGATTTAGACAAAGTAATTAAGTAATTTTTTAAAATTAAGTAAACTTTTCCTCCAACCCTTCATCTTCTGAGTGAGGACATGGAGCTCTGTCGAGGGGCAGTGATCAAGTCCACTCTGCTAGTTAGGGACAAAACAAAGAGTATTCTTTCATCTCCAGATACAACATGGTTTAATAAATTAAATAATTGTTCATAAAACAAGGAAGGTGGAACCAGATAAAAAGTATGGGTATAAGAAATAAATTATCACTGGATTTTGAGGGGGGGCTGGAAGAGGAGGCAATGAGGATTAAATGATTTGCCCAAGGTCACACAGCAAATCACATGTCTGAGGTCAAATTTGAACTCAGATCCTCCCCACTCCAAGGCTGATGCTCTATACACTGTTCCTCTAGCTGCCCCTAGGATCTTTTGATTTTTTTTGCTTTATGTTCAATAAAGAATCATTAATTTCATAGAGCCTTAGATCTAAGTTTTTGGAGCCCTTTAATTTGAGAAAGACTATTTTATGACAATTTAAAATTGGATAGAATTGGCCTGTATTTTAATTGGGAATCATTTTAATATTTTTTCAGCAACATTAAATGAATTGTAGAGTCATTATTTAGGTGTATTCGATTGGAGGAGGATTTAAATATTCTGCCATTCATATTTAAAATCACGGGACATGTGTTTTAAATGAAATCACTTTCAGACATCTTCACAGACTCTCAGTTGTTTCTCTCCTGTTTTTTAGTCATATGTGACTCTTTTTGATCCCATTTGGGATCATTCCTTGGCAAAGATATTGGAATGTTTTACTATTTCCTTCTCCAACTTATTTTACAACTGAGGAACTGAGGTCAAACAAGTTCAATGACTTTCCCAGGGTCACACGGCTAGTGCATGTTCCAGGCCAGATTTGAACTCTGAAGATGAATCTTCCTAACTTCAAGCTGATGAGCTCTATCCTCTGTGCCACCTAGCTGCCTTAGAATAGATATATGATCAGGGCAGCTAGGTGGTGCAGTAGATTCTATCTGGCCCTGGAGTCAGGAGGACCTAAGTTCAAATCCCATCTTGACACTTTCTAATTACCTAGCTGTGTGGCCTTGGGCAAGCCACTTAACCCTATTTGCCTTGCAAAATTCTTAAAAAAAAAAAAAAAGAGTAGCTATATGATCATAAACAAAAGCCAGATTTTCTTCTATATTGGGGAACTCCCATACAACTACTGCCCTCAGCTTCATGAGTTGTAGCACACTTGGAATCTTGGACAAGAGCATGAATTTCTTCAGTAACTACTTCAGCTTTTTAGAATGTGTTTTCCTCTGATTGTGTTGATCATTTGAACTCTACCACAGCAATCAGAAGAGAGCTGAGAAAGTTAGACAAAAGAATGGTAACTTTAACTGGCTGTAACTTCTCCTATAGAGGACTGAACCTGGTGGCAGAGGAGAGGAACAAGAGGCAGGATAGTGAATTAGGAAATCCAAGGATTTGGGGTCCAGAGTGTTGCTTTTCAATCTTATCTCTTCCACTTATTGTCCATGTGGCCATAGTTAAGACACTTGACTTCCTTGGGACTCAGTTTCCTCATCTGTGAAATGAGGAGTTTGGACTAAATTTTATTTAAAATCTCTCCCAAATTTAAATATATGAGTATATGAATGAAAATAATGACTAGAATCGAGAGGTCATAGTGTCTTGTGGAGAGAGTATTGATTTGTAAGCCAAGAAGAGCTGAGATCAGGTCCTTTCTCTGATCCCTAGCACTTCGCTTAGCCCTTAAGGGATCTGAGAAAATCTCCAAAGCAAAACAGTAGAAAAAGAGTTGACCAACATTTGATTGAGGGAGACTTCACCTACAAGTTCCATATGGCAATAAAGCCTTAGGCATAGTCCCGATTCCCTTCTTAGAGTTATTCTAAATTTAAATTTAAGCTTTATACTTTCAGAGCTGGAAGAACTGTAAGAGGTCATTTATGTTGTCTAATGTCCTTTTTAAAAAAAATAAATGACTAAAGCAACTGATTCTCAGAACAGTCAAGTGACTTTTCCTGGTCTCCTCAGTGACAGAATTAGGACTCAAATCTGATTCCTGAATGGGACTCTCTATTTTACCCTATGATGATGGTGTTTACTCAGATAGCATCATTCCTTTCCTACCTTAGCTCTCCCAGACCTCAAGGGAGGTCAGACAAATAAGCAAAACATAAGGGAAATGGAACCATATAAATATACGTGTCTACCCATACACACATATGTATATAAATACATAACTGTGTAGATATACACAAAATACACACATAAATGTACACACATTGTATATGTATATTAATATAGATATATAAATATTGCTACTGTTTAAATTCTTTTGTTTTTTACTTATATGCAATTCTCCATGACCCATGGCTTTCTTGGCAAATATGCCAGTTTGTTTTGCTAATTCCTTTTGCAGTTCAATGTACAGATGAGGAAACTGAGGCAGACAGGATATAGTGATTTTCCCAGGGACACACAGCTAGATTTGAACTCATGAAAAGGAGTCTTCTTGACACCAGACCCAGAACTTCATCTGTGTACCACCTAACTGCCAACTCTATATTGATTTAGATATAGATGTATCCTACAGGTTGTGAACTTTTTTTGCTTTACATATGTATTGTATATCTAATGAGAGAAAAAAATTCCTTCCAAATGAATCAGCTGAATCTACAGGCTGATTTGATAACAAGAAACTTCTCATTTTAACTATAATCTTTGTGTTTAACTATAATCTTTCTGTGATCACAGGAAATCTGTGCTGAACTGTTCTTTGAAAACCCTATAAAGATGACGCCAATGTACTTTTATAAATAATGAATCTTCATGAGAGACAGTGATGCCTAATGGAAGGAGACCTGGAGATGACCGGCTTGTTCATTAGACATGTCGCTGAGCCTCTCTGGGCTTTAGTTAACTCTTAGATGATGAAGTTAAACTAGATGATCTCCAAGGTCCAGTCTACTAATGAAATTCCTTGAATCCATGATCATTTTCCCTTGAGGTATAAATGCTTAGCTTGAAATGTGATGAATGACAAGCAATTAGCAGCCCAAGATTTAAAAAAAATAAGGCAAATAGCTCACTCAATGATACAAGAAATATTTGTTGATATTCCCAATAGAGACTTGGAAAGCATAAGGTAGCAGATATACCTCATCTTTTGAATTCATGTTTTCCTCTATAAACAAGTGATGCTTTCCCCTATTTTGGCTTTGTGTTGTTTGTCTGTGTCAGTTTGCCAATTTTAGCTAATTAAAATAAGTGAATTGTCCAAATTATTTTTGGTTTCATGGTGTGTGTATATATAGTTAGAAATAAGTGGTTATCTTATAAGGGATGGTAGAGTTTGGTCTTCAGCATTCACACTGGAACATTTGATTGGATTATCCCTATGCCCCTAAGAAAAAGGCCTTTGTGTGTATGTATTATAAAATATATTAATATATGTGCATGTGTGTGTGTATATATATAGAGAGATAATATAGTCTATATACACATACCTCCAATTTCAAATATAAGTATATACACATGTAGATATATGTGTGTTTGTCCATGTACAAACACACATGTGTACACACACTTTGGGATCTCCTTGTGTCCATCAAATCTCATTGAAAGATATTTATATTTCAATACCTATTGCCATTTCTTATCCACAAAAATAGCACCAAATATTCAAGTGTTGTATTATTTTTATTTTAACAAATTGTGTGAGTAATAGTTTCCCTAGTGATCTTGAAGTTGGTGCTTTTCTTCTTTAATGGATGTAATATATTTGTAAACATGTTTCTTAACTTACTTGAAAACATGTTGGTTCCATTCCATTTATTTGCAGACAACTTACTGTCTCTTGGATCTTTAGCTCTTTTTTTTTCTAATGACTCCTGTGAAATATTATTTTAATGAACCTATGAAACACATCATTGTATTCTTTATTTTTGTGGTTGGACCGCTAATGATACTCATCCATTAAGTAAATGGCTTTGTAGGCATTGCAAATGTAATAAATAAAGTTAGTCGGTTCTTTCTTACTCCTTTTCTGCTGATGGGCATACCGCATGCTGAGAAGGTAATGTTTCATGACCAGAACAGTTCCCTTTGTAGGCGGATTGGGAATCTTTGCATTTAGGCTCAGTCAAAAAAAAAAAGATGGAAGAACATTCTACAAGCTCATTTGCATCTCTGACCATTTTTTTTATCAAGATATAATGGAAGGTTTTGCCAACTCAGATCTTATATTTCAATGCTTCGTGCATAGAAAATAATTTAGTTCTCAATTAGAAAGAAGGTCTATTGGCTATAAGTAAGGGGAGGATGGCCAGAAAAAGTTTCTGAATGTGTAGGATCATAAGACAGCAGCTTCTAAAGGTGGAATTAGAATGGAAAAGAGAAGGTAAATACTTAAAGATTCAACTTTGTCAAAGAAAGTGACCTCCTACTTCGTGAAATGAGCCACAGACATTTTTGATAGGTTTTTAAGTGGAATTCAATTGTCCCTAAGAATCCCATATTAAAGGTTTATTGCTTAATTATCTAGCATATTTGTTGCCAAAAGTGGCCCCTACCTGTTTCCTGTACACAGCAGAGGATCTCCTAAAGACCCAGGCCTTTGTGCCAGGGTCTTGTCATGCCTGGAATACCCCCTCTTCTCTTTTCTATCTTGCAGACTTCCTTAGCTTCCCTCAGTTCAAATTTGGTGACCCCTTCTTTGTGAACTCTTTCCTGATACCACAGGCCATGAGCACACTCTCCTTTTTGGAAAGTCTATATTTGGATAGACTTTGCTTATCTCTGTGATGAGGTCAAAATAGTCTTCCTCTCCCTCCTCACCCTCCTCTCCGTGTGTCCATGTAGGGAATCATACTCTTACCTGTGGATGCTCTGCCCAAAGAAATATAGATTTTGATTGATGTAACTTTGAAAAATATCTTGGGGTTTTCTTTTTCCTAAGGACCATGCTTTAAATTCTGGCTCTCATTGATCAGCCAACAATAGCTCCTAATCCAAGTCTCTCTTGGTCATAGTTTTGGTTTTGATGGCTCAGAAAGTGTAAATAGCAATTTTTTTCTGGTTTGACCAGAAACTTTGAAAGTCTTCCCCTCCCAAATTGATTTTTTTAAAACTAGGTAAAAGAAGTCATTCTTTGCTTTGTTTCTTTCCTACTTAGCCTTAATTTCTAAATTGTTAATGCCATAGACTAACTGAGATATGGGGGACCTTAGTTTGTAAAGCCTAAGGTTTCCCATTGCATTTGGGACCATCTCAAATTGTCCTAATCAGTATTGTGCCACTGGACCTATATGACTTTGCAGGAGAGAGTGAGACTAGTGACTTTGCACAGCCCCAACTCACTTCAATTCAATTCACTGCCAGTGTTAATATCACCTTCTGATGTTTTTGATTCTCTTCAAGAAAGAAGGACAAACAAGAAAAACCATAAGAACAAAAAGAGTCACTCTTTATCTCCCAATAGAATTTAAGTCCCCTGAAGGTGATGATAGTTTGGGATGTCTGAGTATCCTCAGCTCCTGGCTTAGTCACTGTCATTTTTATAAAGAAGAAAGGTTATTGAGTCCATAGATTGATGCAACAAGACACTATACCTTGATACCTTACTCAGTTCATCAGTCAAAGACTTTAGGTTAAGTGCCCAAAATAGCTTTCAAATTATTGAATGGGTTGAAGTAATGTCATACAACAAAACAAGTTGTTTTGGATTGGTTGAGGTAACATGGTCATGCCCTTTGGGTAGTCTAAAAAATATCAGACCAGTTCCATACCTAAGAGGGAATGGTAAGTCAAGAGAGAGATGGTCCAGTTGTATCTCTGGAAAGGAGTTATTGATGGAGAAAAGAATCTCTCTCTCTACCTCGGCCTTGCTTTCTTCCCTCACGAACCTCATGACTTCATAATAAATATCTGTGGAAATTATCAAAGGCTGTCAAATGGGAAACCAAGCTCTCTTCCAAGTTTTCATTTCTTCCCCCTTTACCACTGGTTCATAGTTTAATAGAATGACTTTCTTGGGATTGCTAATTGACATAGTCAGGTTGAAAATGCCTTATATGATGTGGATATTGGATTGATTTTGTGGGAGAAATGTATTTCTGGACTAAACTGGGAAATGCCATTGATTACCTGAAAGCCTGAAAGATGTCATTTCATTTCTCATTACTATCTCTGTGAGATGGTTATTTCTACACAACTGTTACCAATAGCTTCAACCTAGTTATGCTGGCATTACTTATGGTTCTCAGGAGCCCAGAGGGTACCTGCTTCTGTGACAGGATATAGGAACTTGTAGACAATTCTAAGAAGCTCCCTGGATTGGCAGTGAACACACTCCCCTTCCCTTAGGCAGGGCTATCATTTTTGGATCTAATAGGATGTTCTGGGAAGTTGATTCAGGGGAAAAAAATGTGCAGAGCCTTTTCTCATCTTATTTTCCTTTTACATCAAAAGGATACTGTAGGAGCCACCCTCAATTTTGGGAAATGACTCTTCTATCAAGAGAACTACTAAAAGGAATTATATTAAATCTTCTACTCTGATTTTTTTTCCTCTTTTGCTTCGTTCCAAAAAGATGGTGATGGGAGATGAAAGATATCTTGCCTAGCCCTGGAACCAGATTCTGTTCTGTAGTCTCCTTGTTTGGAGTATTGGCAAATTAATTTCTTGCCCTTGATTCCGTGTCTTGGTTTCTGAAGCATATATCATCGTTGTTCCTAGGCTCTAATACTGTCATATCTTGCTCCCAAATGGGAGTCGGCAATTTTAAGCTTGATATGGTGGTAGAGGGTTCAAATCATAAGAATTCAAGTATCCATAGAGATGACCTAGTCCATCCTCTTCATTTTATTACTGAGACCCACAGAGATTAAAAGACTTAACAGGGTCACATTATTAGTGAGTGACAGAGTCGAGTCAAACTAATTTATCTGACTGACTTTATCCCTAGTCCCCATTATACCACCAAACACCTACCTTACAGTTTAGTTGTAAGGATCAGATGAAATATTATCAATAAAAGTATTTGACAAATTTAAATTATAAATTTAAAAAATACTATATAAATGTCGGATACCCTAATTCTTTGTTTTATTTTTGCATCTCTGATTTAACTTGCATATGGCACGCTGGTGTGTAAACTCCCTTCATAGATGCAGCAAGGGATTGCCTCAAGTTAGAACCTCCTTCCTCTGCCCTTTTGTCTAGTTTCTGATCCATGCCTACAACCTGGCTTGGGAATTCTGCCCCACGATTCCATGATGTTTTGGGATGTGAGTCCACTTACCCAGTTGTGATTGCAAATAGGTCTGACTTGGGCTATGATCCCCTGGAAGGAGATTTGACCAGTAGATTGGGATCTACCTGGGTCAGGGGATTTTTAATCTGTTTGGATCAAGAAGGAATAAAATACCACATGTTCAAATGTTACTTAGCTTAAAAAATAAAGCTGCCCTTGGCTGTATATGATAATATTTCCCTACAGATAAACCGACCTTGAAATGAGATCTTTTGCTACCTTGGCAACTAAAACCTTTTGAATGGGGCTCAAAATGGACTTAGCTTATACTGAATTTCATTCTGAAGTGAATGGTATTAAAGTGAGGGTTTGAATAGAGATATCTTAAAATTAAGAATATAAATACATCATATATATATATATATATATATATATATATATATATATAATTTATACCATTGCAATAAAATAAACCCAACACCTACATTATGTATAGGTATACATACACACATATTATAGTAATTTTCATTAAATAAAAATGTAAGGCAAATATACATATTATTTCTCCTGATAAGCCGTAAGCTGCTTGACTTTTTCTTCAGTCTCCTTATCCACATTCCTTGGTAAATAGTAGGCATTCAGTAAATGCTAATTTATCAATGGCCACATAGCTAATGGGTGTTAGAATTCAGGATAACACATTTTTCTGATCCTGACCCCATACCCTTTTCTATTATATAGGCTTCCTTTTCACATGTGTATATACAGATACCCATTTATGTATCCATATGACTTTCATTCTTACATATAAGGACCTCAAAGAGCCATTATGATGCAAACACAATGTGGAAATTATAGATTCATCTAATTTGTACTTAGGGGATCTGAGTTTTTATAAACTTTGTTCTTCTCAAAGTATGACAGGTAAGATAGTGAGGAGAAGCAGTCTGTTTCCAAGCTGTGAGAACTATGGGTGTCCCTCAAGACTGTCCCAGACTTTCTTCTCTCTTCCCTCTATTTTATTTTGCTTGGCAATCTCATTCACTCCCATAGATTCAAATATCTTCTTTCTGATGCTTCTCTGATCTATTTATCAGACCCTAAACTTTCTCCTGACCTTCTGCCTCCTGTGTCCAACTATCTATTATGCATTTTAAACTGTATGTTTTATACATGCCTTAAACTCAATACATCTTTCCTTCAATGACCATATTACTTTTGAGGGAGCCACCCTCCTCACAGTCATCCCTTGTAACTTAGGTTTCATCCTAGATTTATCCTCCCTCACCAATGCCATCATCCCATATCCAATATGGTTCCAAGACCTTTGCAACATTTCATAATTTTATCCCTGCTCCCCTCTGGCATTGCCACCTCCCTAATATCAGTCCTCAGCCCCCCCTTCACACACAGACCTGCACTATTACAGCAGCCACTAGTGGGTCTACCTGCCCCAAGTCTCTTCCCATTGCACTCCATCCTCTATTCAGCTACCAAAAGTGATCTTCCTAAAGTAGAGGTCTAACCAATGCCACCACCCACCCCCTATTTCATAAACCCTAGTGGTTCCTGGATCTACTGCCTCCAGGATCAACAGAGAATCCTGTTTGGCTTTGAAAATCTTTCATAACCTGGCCCCTTCCTTTCCTTCCAGTCGTCTTCCATGTTGCCCCCATCCATCTTATCTATGATCCAGGACACTGGCCTCCTTAAACAAGACACTCCATCTGCCAACTCTGGCATCTGCACTCTCTGCCCTCCAAGCCAAGAATTCTCTCTCTCTCTCTTTCTTTTTGTCCCCAGGCTGCCTTCACATCTCAGCTAAATTAAACCTTCTGAGTTTGTGGTCTTATTTAATACCCTCTTGCTGAGATTATCTCTAATTTATCCTGGTTTGAATGTGACCCTCCCCATAGACTGTGTGTCCCTTTAGGGGCAAGGCCCCTGGATTTTTTTTTTTTACTTTGTCTTGCTTGCTTTTCTGTATATCCCTAGTTTTTGGCATAGAACCTGTATACAGCAGAGGCTTAATAAATGCCCATAATCTGATTGACAGTTGGCTCCTTTATATTCCTTCTGCAATGCTTGTCTTCACTTATTTCATTGTCACATTTTAGTCTTTTCACTTTGGTGTGTTGCTTCATAAATGAAGCTCCCATTAACATGTAAATGTAGGTATATGAAAAAAATTATATTCAAATTTTGTGAGAAAATACCTGCTTATGAATCAAAGATAGGAAGTGCACTTCATGGAGGGCTTCTCAAAATGATGATTAATTACTTTTATTTCAGGAATTATTCGAGAATGCTGCAAGCCCAGCTCCTTGATGGTAATTGAACATTGGCACTGGGATGAGAGTTGCCCGTCTGCTGGCCCGGTGCTGGCCAGCCGATGCTTGATGGCTGTAGTTATCCAATTTGAATGTAGAGAGGGTGCCGTGCCATTCTTCCAGTCTGAGCTGTCACATCAAATTAAGTCACATTCTCTGACATGCCAGCGACGTGAAACGAGCCACGGTTTCACCAGTCCAGCCCTCTTGAATCCTGCAGGTTGTGACTTGAAATAACCAGTGGCATTTTTGAGGATGGAAACAGGATTTCTACAAAGACTATCGACAGCGGGTGCTGTCACAGTGGAGGAAGAAAAATGTAGCTTATGAAAGGAGAGGTTTTCTATCACAGGAGAGTCTGTTTGTGCCCTGCTAGAGAAGGATAAGGTGACAATGGCATCTTCTGTTGTCTTGGTCACTGGAGCATTCACTGGATCAGGTTGTGGAAGAGGTATTGAAAAATATGGTTGAGAAAGGTTTGATGATGTGGGGACCTCTTCCAGCAGAGTCTGTTTTTATATCATCTGATGAAGGTGAAGGAAAGATGGAGGGAGGGGAGAGAGGGAGGGAAGGAGATCATCATGGAGGCTGGAGAATGAGAGGGCTATATTTTCAATTTGATGCCACGATTATCTATAATACACTTGGAAACTGAGGCAGTATGTTAGGTGCTGTGAGAAATGGAAAAAAATAGGGAACTGGGTGATATAATATATAGAAATTAGACTTGGAGTCTGGGAGAGTATGTTAAAATGCCATTTCAGATTCTTATTAACTATGTGGATAAGTTATTTTATATCTCCCATATTTAGTTTCCTAATGAGTTAAATGAGAATAATAACTGGACCTATGTCACATGGTGGTTGTGAGAATTAAAGGGATTATATATAAAGTTCTTAAGGAACTTTTATTTAGATGGTATTTCTTCTCCTTCTTGTATTATTATTAATTATTATTGACAGAGTTGGTCCTAGAGTCTGATGTGTTCAAATCCTATCACTGATCCATACTCTGAACAAATAATTTAACCTCTCAATGCTTTTGGCTATAAACATCTAAGCCTATAAGTTACACAAAAGATGTTGCTTGAATCGTTAGAGGAAATTTCATCACCTGAGATTTCTCTAAACCAATTATCAGTTCATTCCCTAGCATCATCATTTTTATTATGATAATGATGATGAGACATTCTTTATCCACCCAGATCCTACTGGTGGTAACCTCATCACTAAGATCTGAGAAGTTCAACATGCTAAAAGGTCTCAGAACCTTTGACTTGAACTGACTCCTTAAAGAGCAATCCTGGAGATTTTCAAGACAACCATCAGCTTCAGGAGCCAAGGAGGATAACATCTCTTGCATCCAGTTTCTCATTTTTTTTCTTCATTGCTTCAAATTCTTGCCTCCTGCTGCTTACTCTTGTTCCCTAAATATCAGAGTGCCTTGCAATAGGGTTCCTTATTTTTTTTCCCCTCCAGATGGATATTGGTCCAGTGCAGCCACCATGATACCTTCCCTGTTTGATTAAATGGTAGCCTCTGAAGCAGAGATGAGCAGCTGTGGCCACATGCCTGTTGACCTACAGTATCTCATATTTCCTCAAGAACTATGATCTCCATGATCCATCACCCCTTCCCGACTACAGAAGTACTGAGCTCTGAGTCCATTGTTGGTTAATGAAAAGTGCCAAACTTTATCACAGCTGACCTCTACCATGGAAAAAGGAGATTGGCTCCAGCTGCTATTGGAACACATTTCCTGTTTGCAGGCCAGCCTAAAGATTTTCTAGCCAATTGGACTTTTCACAGGTCCTGGATCAGATCAAATGCGTTTCCAGATTGAGTCTTTACAAATTTCTCATCAATTAGGCTAAAGTTGTACTTGTAGTTTCTTATTTTCTACAATGAGTGACAATACTGGTAATAATAGAAGGTTAGGTTCTTTTGTTTGATATGGAGAATTTCATGATGGAATTCAGGGAAATCCTTGAATACTCAGTTCATAGTGGGATTGCCAACAGAGAGGTGCGTAATCTTTGACTACTTCAGACTGTTCTGGCTGGGAAATCAGTGCTTTGCTTGACAAAATCCATTTATAATGGACTCATTTGTTAAGGAATGTATGGAAGTAATTTTGAGGATGAGCTCCCAAGAAAGAAATAAACTATATCCCTAAGCTACTCTGAATTCAACAGAATCACTGATCTGAGAGTCACTTAGGATCCAAGTGACCTGGTCTGTTAGATCTGTAATCCCTGATCCCGGGAAGACAATCTAAATCAGTCCTAGGTTAGCAGCTTCAGAACCAATTGGCTGCTGGGAAAATTGTTTATATTTCAGCAAACTGGTTTGCTACCAGAGCACCATTTATGACTGTCTTTCCCTTCTGTCCTCCCCCATCTCCTCCCCTCCTCCATGCTCCTATCTCCTGATTTCAGAGATTCTGGATCAATTAGGATAGTTTTTCCTCCAGGTGGACTTGAGTGGAACATGCACCCCAATATGGCATTCACCAGGGACAAATGAGAAACCACATTTCAAATGTCTTTGTGCCTTATAGGTGCTGTGGGATCTATGGGCTCTGAAATGTATGGATCACCTTTGAACACTTCACGAATGCCATATGTTTATCTCAAGACTTGCTAGAATGAGGAGTAGTCACATCTTTTGATGATGTTTTGATCTATTCATTGAGCACAGAAATATGCTCACATCTGGAAATAGTAACATACCTATAGAGCCTGCTCCTGGGAAGGCTGAGGCTGAGCATGGAAATTCTGTTTTTCAGGAGGACTAAAACCAGTCAGGTGGTCAAATTAAGTGGCATCATGAGGGTGAACTTTGGGCAGAGAAGACCATTGATTTTCAAATCATGAGAGAACTAGCTCAGGCTGGAAATGGGCAGATCAGAGCTCTAGGACTATTAGCAGTGGGGACAAACTATGAATAGCCAGTGTGTTTTCTACTTGGATAAAGAAAAAAGGGAAGAGAAAAAATAAGGAATAAAAAAGAGGCATGGGAGGGAGGAAAGCAAAAAAAAAAAAGGAGGAGGAAGGAAGGAAGAAAGGAAGGAAAGGGGTGGCTAGGTGGCACAATGGAGTACCTGGATTCTCAGACACTTAATAATGACCTAGCTGTGTGGCCTTGGGCAAGCCACTTAACCCCATTTGCCTTGCAAAAACCTAAAAAAAAAAAAAAGGAAAAGGAAAGGAAGGAACTCCCATCTGTAAAACCATGAATATCTTCAGTTCCTCCTACTGGCTACATAGCTTTGGCATCATGTTTTCTGCTTTTGTTTATTCCTTCTAGTCTTCACTTTTATTTCCCCAATTTTGGTAATAAATCTCTCTCATTAGAAAATCTTACATTTATTATACAGTTTACCCTCTGGACATATCTTGGTAGACACCAACATGTGCAAGATCCCCCTCGGCTGAACTTGGGATGGCCTCTGATCTCCCTGAGGGAGCCTAGCTATTACCTCATTGCTCCACTCCACAACAGAATTTTCTCATGGAATTAATTTTTAACCCCCCTCCCAGATAAAAGTTGGACAAGTCAGAATTTTAGTGTCTATTAGCTTCTGTTGTATGCTTTATATTCCATACACTTTTCAGTAATGATTTAAAATTACATAAAACTATTGGATTAAAATATAGCAATTATATCACTGTTACTGTAATGGGATCCCTATTGACTTAATTGCTAAAAGAGGAAGAACTGAGTTCAGAGAACAAAATTAAAAAAAAAAAACTCAACATCCAAAAAAAGGTTTTGAGACAGAAGAGCTTGTGCGTGAGCATAAATTGTCATATTTGCATTTAAAATCATACCAAAGGTGTCAAAACCCATCTGCTTAGGCAGGGCTTCTCATCTGAGATTGGCAGCTCTCTGAATCCCCTTAAAAAAAAAAGCAAGTCTTGAAACCTCATTGTGTCTACTTTTTTTTCTTTTAATTCCAAAGCTTCTAATAGTTTGATGGAAAATCAAGGACAATGAGAACGCCAAGGTGAAAGAATTGGGCTATGCTTTTCTTGGTGGTTTTATATGGGCAACTAAAAACAAAAGAACTCAAGTACTTTCTGTGCTCACATCTGTTCTCCAACCCAGTGCAGTTAATTTCAGTTATTCATGTTTTGATTCACAGCTGTTAGGAAATATAGATTCCACTTTTGTCATGTTGGCTGCAAATATTTTCTTCAAGCAGACTGGGGTTTTTTTTTCCTGCTTTGATTTTCATTTTCCTTTTCCATAATTTAATCTGCTCATTCATTGGGAATTCCCTCCTCCTGGAACTTCCTCTCCCCCGTGGGGCACTCAGTTTGAATATTGAGGTAATAAAAGAGGGGAAGTCCCAAGATCCTAAATGTGAATCAACATGTTGTTTCCTGGGGGAGGAGAGGAAGGAGGGGTCTGTCTGCTTAACCTCTGTGAAGATGAGTAAAGTCTAAGAGATGAGGTTTCCTGTTCTCATATAGTCCATGCATGAGCCAGAGAACTAGGTGAATATTACAGCCTCCCATGTATTTTAGGGGGATTCTA